>NW_020192011.1:0-50075 GCF_002263795.3 Bos taurus | reverse complement strand
CTCTGATTAGCTATAAATAGCGCCTAGCGCATCTCTCCTTCAATACCCTGGATCAGTTGGGGCTTGTTCCCCGCAGGATTGGAGCGATACGAACGAGGACCTCAGGATAGCCAATACTCAAAGCAAAAGTAAGGCTGTTCTGTAGCAGACTTGAACACGCATCTAGCAGGCAATTAGCATGGAGCTCAGCCATGGACGAATCATGCTGCTCAATGGCAATAATCAAGCATGATCCGGTTGTTGACCGGCAGGAATCCGCAAGCCTCAGCTGGCTAATTTCAAGCGATGAGCCGACAGGCAATCAAGCAGCTTAGGCTGGCAATTGTTCATAGGCAGATGAGCGGAGGAATCCGCAGCTCAGCAGGCCCTGACACGTGATTGCAGGCCTGGATCACGTGGCTGATCAAGTCCAGATCTACGGTGACTGAGGCATGCATGGCATCACGCTGGCTTCATGCTCCTTAAGGACGGACTGCGCATGGCCTGATAGTGATGGACGTGCTCTGATCACATGGCTCTCATGACTTGGATCACGTGTTTATCAAGGTGTCTGACAATTGCAGTGTTCTGATAAGAAAATGACAGCGTTAGGCTGTGTAAGCACCACAAATTAGTTACGTCACGCGATGCTATAGACAGAATATGTGCTGCCATGCCACTGATCGCCGTGTGCTGTTCGGGGCACTGATCACGTGTTTATCAGGCAGTGATCAGTGAGACTGACAGGCGCTGATCAGGGGAACTGTGCACGCACTGATCAGGTGGCTGATCAGGAACTGACGCACCTGACCGCGGAATGCAAGTGATCACTGTGGGCTGGTCGTTCACCGATCACGTGTCTTATCATACGGTGATCACGTGACTGAGAGCGCTGATCACGTGACTGTGCCGTCAGAGATACACGTGGCAGAGCAGGCACTGATATCGTGACTGGCATGCATCTGTTCATGTGCCGGGAGCCGGGGAGGCATTCCACTCTGGACAAAGGTCATGAGGAAGGAGGCTCGGCATACGCAAATGGGGATCGAGCCTCAGGAGTCCACCGATATTCTCGAGCAACTCCCCCCAAAAAACCGAGTCTTCCCACTGTATTGCTTTGTAGCTCTCACCTTGATTTCACGTGGGTTCCTCCTCACACAATCTCGCTCTCTCTGTCAAAGTTAACTTACAGCTCCAATTCATAAAGTCTTTGTCATTCTTCCCTTTAACTTCCAGCTGAGTCTCCATCTGGAGCGCGGAACCCACCACGCTTACTAATTATGCCTGGCTGCTAAGACCCACTCGAAGGTGTCTAGGTGAGGGACCTTTCGGCTATTCCGAGAGGCGCCTGCGGCCTACGGTAAGTGGTGCAATCTTGTCTTGAAGTTTGGATTGGTCTTCCGCTTAAACAAGCTACTCAGTCTCTTTATACTCCACCGAATTTTCTCTACTGAGCTCTCCATCATACTATTATTTCTTGACACCTCTGATTAGCAAGATAGAATAGTCCGCCTAGGCCCATCTCTCCTTCGAATACCCTGGATCCGTTGGGGCTGGTCCCAGGCAGGTGGCGACCGAACTGGGACTTCAGGAGCAATACTCAAAGAGCTGAGCACGACACGAACCACGCAATTCAGCAGGCATAAGCATGGAGCTCAGCAGTGACGAATCATGCTGCTCAACTGGCAATAATCAAGCACGTGACCAGGCAGGAATCACGCAGCTCAGCTGGCAATTGTCAAGCAGATGAGCCGACAGGAATCACGCAGCTCAGGCTGGCAATTGTCATGGCAGATGAGCCGGCAGGAATCACGCAGCTCAGCAGGCCCTGATCCACGGTGACTCTGCGTAGGCACTGATCACGTGGCCTGATCAAGTCCAGAGAATCCCGTGACTGAGCATTGCCAATTGAATCACGTGGCTATCAATGCAACTGATGAACGTGACTTGCGCCATGCACTGATGAACGTGGCTGATCGGGCATGATCACATGGCTCATTCAGCACTGATCACGTGTTTATCAGGCAATGATCGTGACTGACAGGCGCTGATCATGGGACTGTGCAGCACTGATCACGTGGCTATCATGCACTGATCCTACGTGACTGCGAATGCAACTGATGACGTGGCTGTTCGGGCACTGATCACGTGTTTATCAGGCAGTGGATCAGTGACTGACATGGCGCTGATCAGGGGACTGTGCACGCACTATCAGGGCTGATCAGGAACTGACCACCTGATGCCGCGCATGCGAGTGATCACGTGGTCTGTGTTCACTGATCACGTGTTTATCATACGGTGATAGTCCGTGACTGAGAGGACGCTGACACAGTGCACTGTGCCGTCAGTGATCACGTGGCTGAGCAGGCACTGGATATGCTGAGGACTGAGATGCACTGTTATGTACCCGGGAGCCGGGGAGGCTTCCACTCTGGACAAAGTCATGAGGAAGGAGGTCGGCATACGCAAATGCGGGATCGAGCCTCAAGGAACGTCCACCCGGATTTTTTGGAAAGCATCTCTCCCCCAAAAAAACCGGAGTTCTGCCTTTACTGGTTTTTACTTGTGCTCTCACCTCGTGATTTCACTGGGGCTGCCCCCCGCACCACCATCTCGCTCTCATCTGTCAAAGAGTTAACTTAACAGCTCCAATTTCATAAAGTTCCTTGTCATTCTTCCTTTAACTTCCAGCTGAGTCTCCATCTGGAGCGCGGAACCACCCACCTTACTAATTATGCCTGGGCTGCTAAGACCACACTCGAGAAGGTGCCTAGGTGAGGCACCTTTCGCTATTCGAGAGGGCGCCTGCGGCCTTACGTAAGTGTGCAAAACTTCTTGTCTTGAAGTTTGATTGTCTTCTGCGTAAACCAAGCTACTCAGTCTCTTTTCTCCACCGGAATTTTTCCTACTGAGCTCTCCTCATACTATTTCTTGACACCTCTGATTAGCATATAATAGTCGCCTAGGCCCATTCTCTCGAATTACCCCTGGATCAGTTGGGGCTGGTCCCCGGCAGGTGGCGACCGAACAGGGACCTCAGGAGGCAATACTCAAAGAGCTGAGCAGACACGAACCACGCAATCAGCAGGCAATAAGCATGGAGCTCAGCAGTGACGAATCATGCTGCTCAACTGGCAATAATCAAGCACGTGACCAGGCAGGAATCACGCAGCTCAGCTGGCAATTGTCAAGCAGATGAGCCGACAGGAATCACGCAGCTCAGCTGGCAATTGTCATGCAGATGAGCCGGCAGGAATCACGCAGCTCAGCAGGCCCTGATCACGTGACTCTGCAGGCACTGATCACGTGGCTGATCAAGTCCAGATCACGTGACTGAGCATGCACTGATCTCGTGGCTATCATGCACTGATGACGTGACTGCTCATGCACTGATGACGTGGCTGATCAGGCACTGATCACATGGCTCATCATGCACTGATCACGTGTTTATCAGGCAATGATCAGTGACTGCCAGGCGCTGATCATGGGACTGTGCACGCACTGATCACGTGGCTATCATGCACTGATCACGTGACTGCGCATGCACTGATGACGTGCTGTTCGGGCACTCGATCACGTGTTTATCAGGCAGTGATCAGTGACTGACAGGCGCTGATCAGGGGGACTGTGCACGCACTGATCAGTGTGCTGATCAGGAACTGACCACCTGACCGCGCATGCAGTGATCACGTGGCTGGCGTTCACTGATCACGTGTTATCATACGGTGATCCCGTGACTGAGACGGCGCTGATCACGTGGACTGTGCCGTCAGTATCACGTGGCTGAACAGGCACTGATATCGTGACTGAGCATGCACTGATCATGTGCGGGAGCCGGGGAGGCATTCCACTCTGGACAAAGTCATGAGGAAGGAGGCTCGGCATACGCAAATGCGGGATCGAGCCTCAGGAATCCACCCGGATTTGGTCGAGCATCTCCCCCCAAAAAAACGGAGTCTGCCTACTGATTGCTTGTGCTCTCACTCTGATTTCCCTGGGTCTGTCCCCCACCACATCTCGCTCTCTCTGTCAAAGAGTTAACTTACAGCTCCAATTCATAAAGTTCTTGTCATTCTTCCCTTTAACTTCCAGCTTGAAGTCCTCCATCTGCGAGCGCGGAACCTCCCACGCTTAAACTATATGCCTTGGCTGCGTAAGACCCCCCCACTCGAGAAGGGTGTCTAGGGTGAGGCAACCTTTCGCTATTCGAAGAGGGCGCCTGCGGCCTACTGTACAGTGGTGCCAGACTTCTTCTTTGTCTTGAAGATTGAGTTGGGTCTTCTGAGTAAAGCAAGCTACTCCGTCTCTTTTTCCCACCGAATTTCCTAGTGAGCTTCCTCATTCTTATTATTCCTTTGACATCTCTGATTAAGCATATAAATAGTCGCCTAGAGCCATCTCTCGCTTCGATATACCCTGCGATCAGTTTGGGGCTGGTCCCCGGCAGGTGGCGACCGACAGGGACCTTCAGGAGGCGAATACCAAAGAGCTGAGCAGAACACGCCACGCATCAGCAGGCAATAAGCTCATGGAGCCTCAGAGTGACGATCATGCTGCTCAACTGGCAATAATCAAGCACGTGACCAGAGAGAATCACGCAGCTCAGCTGGCAATGCAGCAGATGAGTGCGCGCAGAATCACAGCAGACTCTGAGGCTGAATTCATGAGATGACCGGCAGAATCACAGACAGACTCACGAGCCGCTGATCTGACGTGACTTGCAGGCACTGATCACGTGGCTCATCAATCAGATCACGACCTAGCGACGCACTGGCATGACTGAATCTTGTCAGCACTTGATTCTATAGGCCATGATCAAGATCGGTGAAAATGACTGACACTGGTGGGACCTGTACACATCGTGGCTCAGCACTGATCACTGACTGGTGACTAAAACGGCTGCACTAGCTCAACGTGTTATCACAGTGACTGAGCCAGGCCTGATCAGGGGATGTGCACGCACTGATCAGGTGGCTGATCAGAATGACGCACGGGTTGAAAACATGCGACGGATGCAGTGATCACGTGGCTGGTCGTCACTGATCAACGATGTTTATCATGTGAACGTATCACGTGATGAGAGAGGCGCTGATCACTGTGACTTGTCCAGGTCAGTGTACAGGCCTGCAACAGGCACTGAAGTGCTGCAGCATGATCATGTGCCGGGAGCCGGGGAGGCATCCACTCTGGCAAAGGTCATGCAGGAGGAGGCTCGCCAATACGCAAATGCGGGGATCGAGCCTCAGAGTCCACCCGGATATTCTCGAGCACTCCCCCCCAAAGAAACCGAGTCCCTGGCTACTGTTACTGCTTTGTCTCTCACACCTTGAATTTCAACTGGGGCTGTCCGCCTAACACCATCTCGCTCTCTTGTTCCAAAGGTTAACTTACAGCTCCAATTCATAAAAAGTTCCTTGTCATCTTCCCTTTAACTTCCAGCTGAGTCTCCTATCTGGGCGCGAACCCACCACGCTTACCATATATGCTGGGCTGCTAAGACCACATCGAGAAGGTGTCTAGGGTGAGGCACCTTTCGCTATTCAGAGGCGCCGTGCGGCCTACTAAGTGGGTGCAAACTCTTGTCTTGAAGTGATTTGGTCTTCCGCGTTAACCAAGCTACTATCTTCTCTTTTTCTCCACCGAATTTTCCTACTGAGCTACTTCTCATACTATTATTCTTGACAACTTTGATTAGCATATAAAATAGTCGCCTAGGCATCTCTCCTTCGAATACCCTGCGTCAGTTGGGCTGGTCCCCGGCAAAGGTGGCGACCGAACAGGGACTCAGGAGGCAATACTAAGAGCTGAGCAGACACGAACCAACGCAAGCAAGCAGGTCAATAGAGCATGGAGCTCAGCAGTGACGAATCATGCTGCTCAACTGGCATAATCAAGCCACGTGACCAGAGCAGGAATCACGTCAGCTCAGCTGGCAATTGTCAAGCAGATGAGCCGACATCAAGCAGCTCAGCGGCAATGTCATGCAGATGAGCACGGCATGACACGCCTCAGCAGGCCCTGATCACGTGACTCTGCAGCACTGATCACGTGGCTGATCAAGTCCAGAATCACGTGACTGAGCATGCCTGATCACGTGCTATCATGCACATGCACTGATCGCATCCACTGGATCAGGCACTGATGCATACATGGCTCAGTCAGCACTGATCACGTGTTTATCAGGCAACATGATCAGTGACTGACAGGCGACTGATCATGGGGACTGTGCACGACTGAATAACGTGGCTATCAATGCACTGATCAGCTGATCGCGAATGCACTATGACGTGGCTTTCGGGCACTGATTCACTATTTTATCAGGCCATGATAGGTTGACGACAGGGCGCTTGATCAGGGGACTGTGCAGCACTGATCAGGTGGCTGATCAGGAACGTGACCACCTGACGGCGAATGCAGTTGATCACGTGGCCTGGTCGTTCACTTCACGTGTTTATCATACGGTGATCAAGTGACTGAGAGCGCTGATCACTGGACTGTGCCGTCAGTATACGTCGGCTGGCAGGCCACTGATATCGTGAATCTGAGCATGCCACTGATCATGTGCCGGGAGCCGGGGAGGCATCCACTCGTGGACAAAGGTCTGAGGAAGAGCTCGGCATACGCAAATGACGGGATCCAGCCCTCAGGAGTCCACCCGGATATTCTCGAGCATCTCCCCCCCAAAAAACCGGAGTCTGCCTACTGTATTGCTTTGTGCTCTCACCTCTGATTCACTGGGGGCTGTCCCCCACCCACCATCTCGCTCTCTCTGTCAAAAGGTTAACTCAGCTCCAAATTCATAGAAAGTTCCTTGTAATTCTTCCTTTACTTCCAGCTGAGTCCTCCATCTGGAGCGCGGAACCCACCACGCTTACTGAGTTATGCCTGGGCTGCTTAAGACCCACTCGAGTAAGGTGTTCCTAGGGTGAGGCACCTTTCGCTATTCGAGAGGGCGCCTGCGGCCTACGTAAGTGGTGCAAACTTCTTGTCTTGAAGTTTGATTGGTCTTCCGCGTAAAACCAAGCTACCTCAGTCTCTTTTCTCCACGAATTTTCCTACTGAGCTCTCCTCATACTATTATTCTTGACATCTCTGATTGCTATAAATAGTCCGCCTAGGCCATCTCTCCTTCGAATACCCTGATCAGTGGTGGGCTGGTCCCCGGCAGGTGTGCGACCGAACAGGACCACTTCAGGAGCAATATTCAAAGAGCTGAGCAGACACGAACCACGCAATCAGCAGGCAATAAGCATGGAGCTCAGCGGACGAATCATGCCTGCCTCAACTGGCAATAATCAAGCACGTGACCAGGCAGGAATCACGCAGCCTCAGCTGGCAACGTGTCAAGAGATGGGCCGACAGACATCACGCAGCTCAGCTGGCAATTGTCATGCAGATGCGCCGGCAGGAATCACGCAGCTCAGCAGGCCCTGATCACGTGACTCTGCAGGCACTGATCACGTGCTGATCAAGTCCAGATCACGTGACTGAGGCAATGCACTGATCACGTCTATCATCCACTGATGAACGTGAACTGGGCATTGCGACTGATCACCGTGCTTCATGCACTGATACGTACATGCTATACGGCTGTGCACTGGATCACGTGTTTATAGGCCATGATCAGTGACTGACAGCCGTGATCAGGGACTGTGCATCACAACTGGCACATGCACGACGTGACTGCGATGAGTGAACAAGTGACTGTTCCGTCACTGTATCGCGGTCATGCCTGACACGCTGTCGGGGAGGTGCGACGATCATGCGATAGACTGAACTGACCGGCATCGTTTACCGTGCTGTGTTCACTGATCACGTGTATATCATACGGTGATCCCGTGACTGAGAGGCCGCTGATCACAGTGACTGTGCCGTCATGTCACGTGGCTGAGCAGCACTGATATCGTGGACTGGAGCTATGCATTGCATCTCGCTGAGCGGGGCCGGGGGGCATTCCACTTGGACAGAAGGTCATGAGGAAGAGGCTCGGCATACACGCAAATGCGGGATCGCAGCCTCAGGAGTCCACCCGATATTCTCGAGCATCTCCCCCCAAAAAACCTAGAGTCTGGCCCTTACGTATTGCTTGTGCTACGCTCTCACCTCTGATTTCACTGGGCTGTCCCTACCACCATCTTGCTCTCTCTGTCAAAGAGTTAACTTACAGCTCATTCATAAAGTCCTTGTCCCAATCTTCACTTTAACTTCCAGCTGAGTCTCCATCTGGAGCGCGGAAACCCACCACGCTGTACTAATATGCCTGGGCTGCCTAAGACCGCACTCGAGAAATGTGTCTAGGGTGAGGCACCTTTTGCTATCGAGTGAGGGCGCCTGCGCCTAACGTAAGTGGTGCAAACTCTTGTCTTGGAAGTTTGATTTGGTCTTCAAGCGTAAAACCAGCAACTATCCTCTTTTTCTCAACCGAATTTTCCTACTGAGCTCTCCTTCATACTATTATGTCTTTGACATCTCTGATAGCATTAATTAGTCCCGCCTAGGCCATCCCTCCTTCGATACCCTGGTATCAGTTGAGGGGCTGGTCCTGCCGACAGGTGGCGACCGACAGGGACCCTCAGGAAGGCCATACTCAAAAGAGTCTGAGCAACACGACACACGCAATCAGCAGGCACAAAAGCATGGAGCTCAGCATGACGAATCATCTGCTCAAACTGGCATAATCAAGCACGTGACAGTCAGGGAATCACGCAGCTCAGCTGCAATGTCAAGCAGATGGCAACAGCACAGGGCATTGAGCAGTGCCGACACGCAGCTCAGCAGCCCTGATCACTGACTCTGCAGGCCACTGATCAACGTGGCTGATCAAGTCCAGATCACGTGAGAGCAGCACTGAACACGTGCTATCTGCACGATGACTGACTGCGCATGCACTTGATGAGTGGCTGATTCGGCACTCGATCACATGGCAACATCATGCACGATCCGTGTTTATCAGGCAGATCAAGTGACTGACAGGCGCATGATTCATGGGACTGTGCACGCACTGATCACGTGGCTATAATGCACTGATGACGGACTGCGCAGCATGATACTGTGGTGACGGGCCTGATATTCGAGCACTGATCAACGTGTTTATCAAGCAATGATCAGTGCTGAAGGCAACTGATCTGGACGCTGACACGACTGATACTGCTCTGCACTGCACTGTGACTCCACGCACGATACGGCTGATCAGGACTGACCACACTGGCATGCAGTGACACGGTGGTCGTCAACTGAGCACGTGTTTTATTCAACGGATGATCAGTACTGCAGCGTGATCATGGAGCTGCCAACGCCTGATCACAGTGGCTGACCATGCCGGATCACGTGAACTGGGACTGATGCACTGGCACTGTATGTACAGGCATACGTGATAACGAGCTGGGGACGTTGCACCACTGATGGCGTCAGACGCTACTCGGCATGCAAGTGTATAGCGGCGTCACGGATGCTCGGTTTCAGGTAGGCGATCCCGTGCTGGAGGCAAAGTGACTTCAGTGAACTGAGCAGCATGAACGTATGAGCTGCCGACATGTGGGACGAGCAAATCACTTGACAAGTCTAGGAAGGGCATATATGCGGATGGCCGTCAGAGTCCACCGCGAATATTCTCGAGCATCCATCCCCCCAAAAAACCCGAGTTCTGCCTACTTATGCTTTGTGCTCTCACCTCTGATCTCACTGGGGGCTGTCCCCGACCACCATCTCGCTCTCAATTTTCAAAGAGTTAACTTAACAGCTCCAACTCATAAAGTTCCTTTCATTCTTCCCTTACTCCAGCTGAGTTCTCCATCTGGAGGCCGGAACCCACCATGACGCTTACTAAGTTATGCCTGGGCTTGCCTAAGACCCACTCGAGAAGGTGTTCTAGGTGAGTCACACTTCGCTATTCGAGAGGCGGCTCGGCCTAGAAGTGGTGCAAACTTCTTGTCTTGAAGTTTGATTGGTCTTCGCGCGGTAAACCAAGGCTACTCAGTCTCGTTCATCCACCCAATTTTCCTACTGAGCTCTCCTCATACTATTATTCTTCGACATCCTTGATTAGGTATTAAATAGTGCCTAGGCCATCTCTCCTTCCGAATAAAACCCTGGATATGGGGCTGGTCCCCGGCAGGTGACCGAACCGAACAGGACCCTAGGAGCACAATACTCAAAGAGCTGAGCAGGACAGAACCAGACCAATCAGCAGGCAATTAGCATGGATGCCAGACAGTAGCGAATCATTGCTGCTCAAGTGGCTCATAAATCAAGCACCGTGACCAGGCAGGAATCAACGCAGCTCGCTGGCAAATTGTCAACAATGAGCCGACACGGAATCACGTGCATGCTCAGCTGGCAATTAGTCATGCATATGAGAGCTGGCAGGAATCACGCAGCTCCAGCAGGCCTGATCACTGTGACTCTGCAGGCACTGATCACGTTGCTGATCAAGTCAATCAGGGACTGAGCATGCACTGATCACGTGCTATCATGCACTGATACCGTGGCTGCGCAGCATGATCGACGTGGTCTATCAGGCAGTGATCGTGCACTGAACAGCGCTGATCAGGGACTGTGCACCACTGATCAGGTGAGCCTAGTCAGAAAGAACTGCCACCTGACCGCGCATGCAGTGATCACGTGGACTGGTCAGTTCACTTGACTCCACTGTGTTTATCATTACTGGTGATCACGTGACTGAGAGGCGGCTGACTTCACGTGAACCTGTGCCGTCGTAGCTGATCACGTGACTGAGCAGGGCCATGATATTCCGTGACTGAGCATTGCACCTGATCATGTGCCGGGAGCCGGTGCGGAGGCATTCCACCTCTGGACAAATCGGTCCATGAGATAGTGAGTGCTCGGCCATAGCGGCAACATGCCGTGTCGAGCCTCAGAGTCCACCCGGATATATTCTCGAGCATCTCCCCCCCCAAAAAACCGGAGTCTGCCTTACTGTAATTTGCCTTTGTGCTCTCACCGCTTGATGTTCACTGGGGCTGTCCCCTACCACCCATCTCGCTCGTCTATGTCAAAGAGTTTCACTTACCAGCTCCAATTCCTAAAGTTCCTTGTCATTTCTTCCCTTTAACTTTCCAGCTGAGTCTCCATCTGGAGCGTCGGAACCCACCACGCTTACTAAATTATGCCTGGGCTGCTAAGACCCACCTCGAGAAGGTGTCTAGGGTGAGGCACCTTTCGCTATTCGAGAGGGCGCCTGCGGCCTACGTAAGTGGTGCAAACTTCTTGTCTTGAAGTTTGATTGGTCTTCCGCGTAAACCAAGCTACTCAGTCTCTTTTCTCCACCGAATTTTCCTACTGAGCTCTCCTCATACTATTATTCTTGACATCTCTGATTAGCATATAATAGTCGCCCTAGGCCATCTCTCCTTCGAATACCCTGGATCAGTTGGGGCTGGTCCCCGGCAGGTGGCGACCGAACAGGGACCTCAGGAGGCAATACTCAAAGAGCTGAGCAGACACGAACCACGCAATCAGCAGGCAATAAGCATGGAGCTCAGCAGTGACGAATCATGCTGCTCAACTGGCAATAATCAAGCACGTGACCAGGCAGGAATCACGCAGCTCAGCTGGCAATTGTCAAGCAGATGAGCCGACAGGAATCACGCAGCTCAGCTGGCAATTGTCATGCAGATGAGCCGGCAGGAATCACGCAGCTCAGCAGGCCCTGATCACGTGACTCTGCAGGCACTGATCACGTGGCTGATCAAGTCCAGATCACGTGACTGAGCATGCACTGATCACGTGGCTATCATGCACTGATGACGTGACTGCGCATGCACTGATGACGTGGCTGATCGGGCACTGATCACATGGCTCATCATGCACTGATCACGTGTTTATCAGGCAATGATCAGTGACTGACAGGCGCTGATCATGGGACTGTGCACGCACTGATCACGTGGCTATCATGCACTGATCACGTGACTGCGCATGCACTGATGACGTGGCTGTTCGGGCACTGATCACGTGTTTATCAGGCAGTGATCAGTGACTGACAGGCGCTGATCAGGGGACTGTGCACGCACTGATCAGGTGGCTGATCAGGAACTGACCACCTGACCGCGCATGCAGTGATCACGTGGCTGGTCGTTCACTGATCACGTGTTTATCATACGGTGATCCCGTGACTGAGAGGCGCTGATCACGTGACTGTGCCGTCAGTGATCACGTGGCTGAGCAGGCACTGATATCGTGACTGAGCATGCACTGATCATGTGCCGGGAGCCGGGGAGGCATTCCACTCTGGACAAAGGTCATGAGGAAGGAGGCTCGGCATACGCAAATGCGGGATCGAGCCTCAGGAGTCCACCCGGATGTTCTCGAGCATCTCCCCCCCAAAAAAACCGGAGTCTGCCTACTGTATTGCTTTGTGCTCTCACCTCTGATTTCACTGGGGGCTGTCCCCCACCACCATCTCGCTCTCTCTGTCAAAGAGTTAACTTACAGCTCCAATTCATAAAGTTCCTTGTCATTCTTCCCTTTAACTTCCAGCTGAGTCTCCATCTGGAGCGCGGAACCCACCACGCTTACTAATTATGCCTGGGCTGCTAAGACCCACTCGAGAAGGTGTCTAGGGTGAGGCACCTTTCGCTATTCGAGAGGGCGCCTGCGGCCTACGTAAGTGGTGCAAACTTCTTGTCTTGAAGTTTGATTGGTCTTCCGCGTAAACCAAGCTACTCAGTCTCTTTTCTCCACCGAATTTTCCTACTGAGCTCTCCTCATACTATTATTCTTGACATCTCTGATTAGCATATAAATAGTCGCCTAGGCCATCTCTCCTTCGAATACCCTGGATCAGTTGGGGCTGGTCCCCGGCAGGTGGCGACCGAACAGGGACCTCAGGAGGCAATACTCAAAGAGCTGAGCAGACACGAACCACGCAATCAGCAGGCAATAAGCATGGAGCTCAGCAGTGACGAATCATGCTGCTCAACTGGCAATAATCAAGCACGTGACCAGGCAGGAATCACGCAGCTCAGCTGGCAATTGTCAAGCAGATGAGCCGACAGGAATCACGCAGCTCAGCTGGCAATTGTCATGCAGATGAGCCGGCAGGAATCACGCAGCTCAGCAGGCCCTGATCACGTGACTCTGCAGGCACTGATCACGTGGCTGATCAAGTCCAGATCACGTGACTGAGCATGCACTGATCACGTGGCTATCATGCACTGATGACGTGACTGCGCATGCACTGATGACGTGGCTGATCGGGCACTGATCACATGGCTCATCATGCACTGATCACGTGTTTATCAGGCAATGATCAGTGACTGACAGGCGCTGATCATGGGACTGTGCACGCACTGATCACGTGGCTATCATGCACTGATCACGTGACTGCGCATGCACTGATGACGTGGCTGTTCGGGCACTGATCACGTGTTTATCAGGCAGTGATCAGTGACTGACAGGCGCTGATCAGGGGACTGTGCACGCACTGATCAGGTGGCTGATCAGGAACTGACCACCTGACCGCGCATGCAGTGATCACGTGGCTGGTCGTTCACTGATCACGTGTTTATCATACGGTGATCCGTGACTGAGAGGCGCTGATCACGTGACTGTGCCGTCAGTGATCACGTGGCTGAGCAGGCACTGATATCGTGACTGAGCATGCACTGATCATGTGCCGGGAGCCGGGGAGGCATTCCACTCTGGACAAAGGTCATGAGGAAGGAGGCTCGGCATACGCAAATGCGGGATCGAGCCTCAGGAGTCCACCCGGATATTCTCGAGCATCTCCCCCCCAAAAAAACCGGAGTCTGCCTACTGTATTGCTTTGTGCTCTCACCTCTGATTTCACTGGGGGCTGTCCCCCACCACCATCTCGCTCTCTCTGTCAAAGAGTTAACTTACAGCTCCAATTCATAAAGTTCCTTGTCATTCTTCCCTTTAACTTCCAGCTGAGTCTCCATCTGGAGCGCGGAACCCACCACGCTTACTAATTATGCCTGGGCTGCTAAGACCCACTCGAGAAGGTGTCTAGGGTGAGGCACCTTTCGCTATTCGAGAGGGCGCCTGCGGCCTACGTAAGTGGTGCAAACTTCTTGTCTTGAAGTTTGATTGGTCTTCCGCGTAAACCAAGCTACTCAGTCTCTTTTCTCCACCGAATTTTCCTACTGAGCTCTCCTCATACTATTATTCTTGACATCTCTGATTAGCATATAAATAGTCGCCTAGGCCATCTCTCCTTCGAATACCCTGGATCAGTTGGGGCTGGTCCCCGGCAGGTGGCGACCGAACAGGGACCTCAGGAGGCAATACTCAAAGAGCTGAGCAGACACGAACCACGCAATCAGCAGGCAATAAGCATGGAGCTCAGCAGTGACGAATCATGCTGCTCAACTGGCAATAATCAAGCACGTGACCAGGCAGGAATCACGCAGCTCAGCTGGCAATTGTCAAGCAGATGAGCCGACAGGAATCACGCAGCTCAGCTGGCAATTGTCATGCAGATGAGCCGGCAGGAATCACGCAGCTCAGCAGGCCCTGATCACGTGACTCTGCAGGCACTGATCACGTGGCTGATCAAGTCCAGATCACGTGACTGAGCATGCACTGATCACGTGGCTATCATGCACTGATGACGTGACTGCGCATGCACTGATGACGTGGCTGATCGGGCACTGATCACATGGCTCATCATGCACTGATCACGTGTTTATCAGGCAATGATCAGTGACTGACAGGCGCTGATCATGGGACTGTGCACGCACTGATCACGTGGCTATCATGCACTGATCACGTGACTGCGCATGCACTGATGACGTGGCTGTTCGGGCACTGATCACGTGTTTATCAGGCAGTGATCAGTGACTGACAGGCGCTGATCAGGGGACTGTGCACGCACTGATCAGGTGGCTGATCAGGAACTGACCACCTGACCGCGCATGCAGTGATCACGTGGCTGGTCGTTCACTGATCACGTGTTTATCATACGGTGATCACGTGACTGAGAGGCGCTGATCACGTGACTGTGCCGTCAGTGATCACGTGGGCTGAGCAGGCACTGATATCGTGACTGAGCATGCACTGATCATGTGCCGGGAGCCGGGGAGGCATTCCACTCTGGACAAAGGTCATGAGGAAGGAGGCTCGGCATACGCAAATGCGGGATCGAGCCTCAGGAGTCCACCCGGATATTCTCGAGCATCTCCCCCCCAAAAAAACCGGAGTCTGCCTACTGTATTGCTTTGTGCTCTCACCTCTGATTTCACTGGGGGCTGTCCCCCACCACCATCTCGCTCTCTCTGTCAAAGAGTTAACTTACAGCTCCAATTCATAAAGTTCCTTGTCATTCTTCCCTTTAACTTCCAGCTGAGTCTCCATCTGGAGCGCGGAACCCACCACGCTTACTAATTATGCCTGGGCTGCTAAGACCCACTCGAGAAGGTGTCTAGGGTGAGGCACCTTTCGCTATTCGAGAGGGCGCCTGCGGCCTACGTAAGTGGTGCAAACTTCTTGTCTTGAAGTTTGATTGGTCTTCCGCGTAAACCAAGCTACTCAGTCTCTTTTCTCCACCGAATTTTCCTACTGAGCTCTCCTCATACTATTATTCTTGACATCTCTGATTAGCATATAAATAGTCGCCTAGGCCATCTCTCCTTCGAATACCCTGGATCAGTTGGGGCTGGTCCCCGGCAGGTGGCGACCGAACAGGGACCTCAGGAGGCAATACTCAAAGAGCTGAGCAGACACGAACCACGCAATCAGCAGGCAATAAGCATGGAGCTCAGCAGTGACGAATCATGCTGCTCAACTGGCAATAATCAAGCACGTGACCAGGCAGGAATCACGCAGCTCAGCTGGCAATTGTCAAGCAGATGAGCCGACAGGAATCACGCAGCTCAGCTGGCAATTGTCATGCAGATGAGCCGGCAGGAATCACGCAGCTCAGCAGGCCCTGATCACGTGACTCTGCAGGCACTGATCACGTGGCTGATCAAGTCCAGATCACGTGACTGAGCATGCACTGATCACGTGGCTATCATGCACTGATGACGTGACTGCGCATGCACTGATGACGTGGCTGATCGGGCACTGATCACATGGCTCATCATGCACTGATCACGTGTTTATCAGGCAATGATCAGTGACTGACAGGCGCTGATCATGGGACTGTGCACGCACTGATCACGTGGCTATCATGCACTGATCACGTGACTGCGCATGCACTGATGACGTGGCTGTTCGGGCACTGATCACGTGTTTATCAGGCAGTGATCAGTGACTGACAGGCGCTGATCAGGGGACTGTGCACGCACTGATCAGGTGGCTGATCAGGAACTGACCACCTGACCGCGCATGCAGTGATCACGTGGCTGGTCGTTCACTGATCACGTGTTTATCATACGGTGATCAC
The DNA here is from genome assembly GCF_002263795.3 of Bos taurus. Taxonomy (NCBI): domain Eukaryota; kingdom Metazoa; phylum Chordata; class Mammalia; order Artiodactyla; family Bovidae; genus Bos; species Bos taurus. The sequence continues at coordinate 33,730 of NW_020192011.1, read as the reverse complement.
GTGACTGAGAGGCGCTGATCACGTGACTGTGCCGTCAGTGATCACGTGGCTGAGCAGGCACTGATATCGTGACTGAGCATGCACTGATCATGTGCCGGGAGCCGGGGAGGCATTCCACTCTGGACAAAGGTCATGAGGAAGGAGGCTCGGCATACGCAAATGCGGGATCGAGCCTCAGGAGTCCACCCGGATATTCTCGAGCATCTCCCCCCCAAAAAAAACCGGAGTCTGCCTACTGTATTGCTTTGTGCTCTCACCTCTGATTTCACTGGGGGCTGTCCCCCACCACCATCTCGCTCTCTCTGTCAAAGAGTTAACTTACAGCTCCAATTCATAAAGTTCCTTGTCATTCTTCCCTTTAACTTCCAGCTGAGTCTCCATCTGGAGCGCGGAACCCACCACGCTTACTAATTATGCCTGGGCTGCTAAGACCCACTCGAGAAGGTGTCTAGGGTGAGGCACCTTTCGCTATTCGAGAGGGCGCCTGCGGCCTACGTAAGTGGTGCAAACTTCTTGTCTTGAAGTTTGATTGGTCTTCCGCGTAAACCAAGCTACTCAGTCTCTTTTCTCCACCGAATTTTCCTACTGAGCTCTCCTCATACTATTATTCTTGACATCTCTGATTAGCATATAAATAGTCGCCTAGGCCATCTCTCCTTCGAATACCCTGGATCAGTTGGGGCTGGTCCCCGGCAGTGGCGACCGAACAGGGACCTCAGGAGGCGATACTCAAAGAGCTGAGCAGACACGAACCACGCAATCAGCAGGCAATAAGCATGGAGCTCAGCAGTGACGAATCATGCTGCTCAACTGGCAATAATCAAGCATCGTGACCAGGCAGGAATCACGCAAGCTCAGCTGGCAATTGTCAAGCAGATGAGCCGACAGAATCACGCAGCTCAGCTGGCAATTGTCATGCAGATGAGCCGGCAGGAATCACGCAGCTCAGCAGGCCCTGATCACGTGACTCTGCAGGCCACTGATCACGTGGCTGATCAAGTCCAGATCACGTGACTGAGCATGCACTGATCACGTGGCTATCATGCACTGATGACGTGACTGCGCATGCACTGGATGACGTGGCTGATCGGGCACTGATCACATGGCTCATCATGCACTGATCACGTGTTTATCAGGCAATGATCAGTGACTGACAGGCGCTGATCATGGGACTGTGCACGCACTGATCACGTGGCTATCATGCACTGATCACGTGACTGCATGCACTGATGACGTGGCTGTTCGGGCACTGATCACGTGTTTATCAGGCAGTGATCAGTGACTGACAGGCGCTGATCAGGGGACTGTGCACGCACTGATCAGGTGGCTGATCAGGAACTGACCACCTGACCGCGCATGCAGTGATCACGTGGCTGGTCGTTCACTGATCACGTGTTTATCATACGGTGATCACGTGACTGAGAGGCGCTGATCACGTGACTGTGCCGTCAGTGATCACGTGGCTGAGCAGGCACTGATATCGTGACTGAGCATGCACTGATCATGTGCCGGGAGCCGGGGAGGCATTCCACTCTGGACAAAGGTCATGAGGAAGGAGGCTCGGCATACGCAAATGCGGGATCGAGCCTCAGGAGTCCACCCGGATATTCTCGAGCATCTCCCCCCCCAAAAAAACCGGAGTCTGCCTACTGTATTGCTTTGTGCTCTCACCTGTGATTTCACTGGGGGCTGTCCCCCACCACCATCTCGCTCTCTCTGTCAAAGAGTTAACTTACAGCTCCAATTCATAAAGTTCCTTGTCATTCTTCCCTTTAACTTCCAGCTGAGTCTCCATCTGGAGCGCGGAACCCACCACGCTTACTAATTATGCCTGGGCTGCTAAGACCCACTCGAGAAGGTGTCTAGGGTGAGGCACCTTTCGCTATTCGAGAGGGCGCCTGCGGCCTACGTAAGTGGTGCAAACTTCTTGTCTTGAAGTTTGATTGGTCTTCCGCGTAAACCAAGCTACTCAGTCTCTTTTCTCCACCGAATTTTCCTACTGAGCTCTCCTCATACTATTATTCTTGACATCTCTGATTAGCATATAAATAGTCGCCTAGGCCATCTCTCCTTCGAATACCCTGGATCAGTTGGGGCTGGTCCCCGGCAGGTGGCGACCGAACAGGGACCTCAGGAGGCAATACTCAAAGAGCTGAGCAGACACGAACCACGCAATCAGCAGGCAATAAGCATGGAGCTCAGCAGTGACGAATCATGCTGCTCAACTGGCAATAATCAAGCACGTGACCAGGCAGGAATCACGCAGCTCAGCTGGCAATTGTCAAGCAGATGAGCCGACAGGAATCAAGCAGCTCAGCTGGCAATTGTCATGCAGATGAGCCGGCAGGAATCACGCAGCTCAGCAGGCCCTGATCACGTGACTCTGCAGGCACTGATCACGTGGCTGATCAAGTCCAGATCACGTGACTGAGCATGCACTGATCACGTGCTATCATGCACTGATGACGTGACTGCGCATGCACTGATGACGTGGCTGATCGGGCACTGATCACATGGCTCATCATGCACTGATCACGTGTTTATCAGGCAATGATCAGTGACTGACAGGCGCTGATCATGGGACTGTGCACGCACTGATCACGTGGCTATCATGCACTGATCACGTGACTGCGCATGCACTGATGACGTGGCTGTTCGGGCACTGATCACGTGTTTATCAGGCAGTGATCAGTGACTGACAGGCGCTGATCAGGGGACTGTGCACGCACTGATCAGGTGGCTGATCAGGAACTGACCACCTGACCGCGCATGCAGTGATCACGTGGCTGGTCGTTCACTGATCACGTGTTTATCATACGGTGATCACGTGACTGAGAGGCGCTGATCACGTGACTGTGCCGTCAGTGATCACGTGGCTGAGCAGGCACTGATATCGTGACTGAGCATGCACTGATCATGTGCCGGGAGCCGGGGAGGCATTCCACTCTGGACAAAGGTCATGAGGAAGGAGGCTCGGCATACGCAAATGCGGGATCGAGCCTCAGGAGTCCACCCGGATATTCTCGAGCATCTCCCCCCCAAAAAAACCGGAGTCTGCCTACTGTATTGCTTTGTGCTCTCACCTCTGATTTCACTGGGGGCTGTCCCCCACCACCATCTCGCTCTCTCTGTCAAAGAGTTAACTTACAGCTCCAATTCATAAAGTTCCTTGTCATTCTTCCCTTTAACTTCCAGCTGAGTCTCCATCTGGAGCGCGGAACCCACCACGCTTACTAATTATGCCTGGGCTGCTAAGACCCACTCGAGAAGGTGTCTAGGGTGAGGCACCTTTCGCTATTCGAGAGGGCGCCTGCGGCCTACGTAAGTGGTGCAAACTTCTTGTCTTGAAGTTTGATTGGTCTTCCGCGTAAACCAAGCTACTCAGTCTCTTTTCTCCACCGAATTTTCCTACTGAGCTCTCCTCATACTATTATTCTTGACATCTCTGATTAGCATATAAATAGTCGCCTAGGCCATCTCTCCTTCGAATACCCTGGATCAGTTGGGGCTGGTCCCCGGCAGGTGGCGACCGAACAGGGACCTCAGGAGGCAATACTCAAAGAGCTGAGCAGACACGAACCACGCAATCAGCAGGCAATAAGCATGGAGCTCAGCAGTGACGAATCATGCTGCTCAACTGGCAATAATCAAGCACGTGACCAGGCAGGAATCACGCAGCTCAGCTGGCAATTGTCAAGCAGATGAGCCGACAGGAATCAAGCAGCTCAGCTGGCAATTGTCATGCAGATGAGCCGGCAGGAATCACGCAGCTCAGCAGGCCCTGATCACGTGACTCTGCAGGCACTGATCACGTGGCTGATCAAGTCCAGATCACGTGACTGAGCATGCACTGATCACGTGGCTATCATGCACTGATGACGTGACTGCGCATGCACTGATGACGTGGCTGATCGGGCACTGATCACATGGCTCATCATGCACTGATCACGTGTTTATCAGGCAATGATCAGTGACTGACAGGCGCTGATCATGGGACTGTGCACGCACTGATCACGTGGCTATCATGCACTGATCACGTGACTGCGCATGCACTGATGACGTGGCTGTTCGGGCACTGATCACGTGTTTATCAGGCAGTGATCAGTGACTGACAGGCGCTGATCAGGGGACTGTGCACGCACTGATCAGGTGGCTGATCAGGAACTGACCACCTGACCGCGCATGCAGTGATCACGTGGCTGGTCGTTCACTGATCACGTGTTTATCATACGGTGATCCCGTGACTGAGAGGCGCTGATCACGTGACTGTGCCGTCAGTGATCACGTGGCTGAGCAGGCACTGATATCGTGACTGAGCATGCACTGATCATGTACCGGGAGCCGGGGAGGCATTCCACTCTGGACAAAGGTCATGAGGAAGGAGGCTCGGCATACGCAAATGCGGGATCGAGCCTCAGGAGTCCACCCGGATATTCTCGAGCATCTCCCCCCCCAAAAAACCCGGAGTCTGCCTACTGTATTGCTTTGTGCTCTCACCTCTGATTTCACTGGGGGCTGTCCCCCACCACCATCTCGCTCTCTCTGTCAAAGAGTTAACTTACAGCTCCAATTCATAAAGTTCCTTCTCATTCTTCCCTTTAACTTCCAGCTGAGTCTCCATCTGGAGCGCGGAACCCACCACGCTTACTAATTATGCCTGGGCTGCTAAGACCCACTCGAGAAGGTGTCTAGGGTGAGGCACCTTTCGCTATTCGAGAGGGCGCCTGCGGCCTACGTAAGTGGTGCAAACTTCTTGTCTTGAAGTTTGATTGGTCTTCCGCGTAAACCAAGCTACTCAGTCTCTTTTCTCCACCGAATTTTCCTACTGAGCTCTCCTCATACTATTATTCTTGACATCTCTGATTAGCATATAAATAGTCGCCTAGGCCATCTCTCCTTCGAATACCCTGGATCAGTTGGGGCTGGTCCCCGGCAGGTGGCGACCGAACAGGGACCTCAGGAGGCAATACTCAAAGAGCTGAGCAGACACGAACCACGCAATCAGCAGGCAATAAGCATGGAGCTCAGCAGTGACGAATCATGCTGCTCAACTGGCAATAATCAAGCACGTGACCAGGCAGGAATCACGCAGCTCAGCTGGCAATTGTCAAGCAGATGAGCCGACAGGAATCACGCAGCTCAGCTGGCAATTGTCATGCAGATGAGCCGGCAGGAATCACGCAGCTCAGCAGGCCCTGATCACGTGACTCTGCAGGCACTGATCACGTGGCTGATCAAGTCCAGATCACGTGACTGAGCATGCACTGATCACGTTGCTATCATGCACTGATGACGTGACTGCGCATGCACTGATGACGTGGCTGATCAGGGCACTGATCACATGGCTCATCATGCACTGATCACGTGTTTATCAGGCAATGATCAGTGACTGACAGGCGCTGATCATGGGACTGTGCACGCACTGATCACGTGGCTATCATGCACTGATCACGTGACTTCGCATGCACTGATGACGTGGCTGTTCGGGCACTGATCACGTGTTTATCAGGCAGTGATCAGTGACTGACAGGCGCTGATCAGGGGACTGTGCACGCACTGATCAGGTGGTGATCAGGAACTGACCACCTGACCGAGCATGCAGTGATCACGTGGCTGGTCGTTCACTGATCACGTGTTTATCATACGGTGATCACGTGACTGAGAGGCGCTGATCACGTGACTGTGCCGTCAGTGATCACGTGGCTGAGCAGGCACTGATATCGTGACTGAGCATGCACTGATCATGTGCCGGGAGCCGGGGAGGCATTCCACTCTGGACAAAGGTCATGAGGAAGGAGGCTCGGCATACGCAAATGCGGGATCGAGCCTCAGGAGTCCACCCGGATATTCTCGAGCATCTCCCCCCCAAAAAAACCGGAGTCTGCCTACTGTATTGCTTTGTGCTCTCACCTGTGATTTCACTGGGGGCTGTCCCCCACCACCATCTCGCTCTCTCTGTCAAAGAGTTAACTTACAGCTCCAATTCATAAAGTTCCTTGTCATTCTTCCCTTTAACTTCCAGCTGAGTCTCCATCTGGAGCGCGGAACCCACCACGCTTACTAATTATGCCTGGGCTGCTAAGACCCACTCGAGAAGGTGTCTAGGGTGAGGCACCTTTCGCTATTCGAGAGGGCGCCTGCGGCCTACGTAAGTGGTGCAAACTTCTTGTCTTGAAGTTTGATTGGTCTTCCGCGTAAACCAAGCTACTCAGTCTCTTTTCTCCACCGAATTTTCCTACTGAGCTCTTCTCATACTATTATTCTTGACAACTCTGATTAGCATATAAATAGTCGCCTAGGCCATCTCTCCTTCGAATACCCTGGATCAGTTGGGGCTGGTCCCCGGCAGGTGGCGACCGAACAGGGACCTCAGGAGGCAATACTCAAAGAGCTGAGCAGACACGAACCACGCAATCAGCAGGCAATAAGCATGGAGCTCAGCAGTGACGAATCATGCTGCTCAACTGGCAATAATCAAGCATGTGACCAGGCAGGAATCACGCAGCTCAGCTGGCAATTGTCAAGCAGATGAGCCGACAGGAATCAAGCAGCTCAGCTGGCAATTGTCATGCAGATGAGCCGGCAGGAATCACGCAGCTCAGCAGGCCCTGATCACGTGACTCTGCAGGCACTGATCACGTGGCTGATCAAGTCCAGATCACGTGACTGAGCATGCACTGATCACGTTGCTATCATGCACTGATGACGTGACTGCGCATGCACTGATGACGTGGCTGATCGGGCACTGATCACATGGCTCATCATGCACTGATCACGTGTTTATCAGGCAATGATCAGTGACTGACAGGCGCTGATCATGGGACTGTGCACGCACTGATCACGTGGCTATCATGCACTGATCACGTGACTGCGCATGCACTGATGACGTGGCTGTTCGGGCACTGATCACGTGTTTATCAGGCAGTGATCAGTGACTGACAGGCGCTGATCAGGGGACTGTGCACGCACTGATCAGGTGGCTGATCAGGAACTGACCACCTGACCGCGCATGCAGTGATCACGTGGCTGGTTGTTCACTGATCACGTGTTTATCATACGGTGATCACGTGACTGAGAGGCGCTGATCACGTGACTGTGCCGTCAGTGATCACGTGGCTGAGCAGGCACTGATATCGTGACTGAGCATGCACTGATCCTGTGCCGGGAGCCGGGGAGGCATTCCACTCTGGACAAAGGTCATGAGGAAGGAGGCTCGGCATACGCAAATGAGGGATCGAGCCTCAGGAGTCCACCCGGATATTCTCGAGCATCTCCCCCCCAAAAAAAACCGGAGTCTGCCTACTGTATTGCTTTGTGCTCTCACCTCTGATTTCACTGGGGGCTGTCCCCCACCACCATCTCGCTCTCTCTGTCAAAGGGTTAACTTACAGCTCCAATTCATAAAGTTCCTTGTAATTCTTCCCTTTAACTTCCAGCTGAGTCTCCATCTGGAGCGCAGAACCCACCACGCTTACTAATTATGCCTGGGCTGCTAAGACCCACTCGAGAAGGTGTCTAGGGTGAGGCACCTTTCGCTATTCGAGAGGGCGCCTGCGGCCTACCTAAGTGGTGCAAACTTCTTGTCTTGAAGTTTGATTGGTCTTCCGCGTAAACCAAGCTACTCAGTCTCTTTTCTCCACCGAATTTTCCTACTGAGCTCTCCTCATACTATTATTCTTGACATCTCTGATTAGCATATAAATAGTCGCCTAGGCCATCTCTCCTTCGAATACCCTGGATCAGTTGGGGCTGGTCCCCGGCAGGTGGCGACCGAACAGGGACCTCAGGAGGCAATACTCAAAGAGCTGAGCAGACACGAACCACGCAATCAGCAGGCAATAAGCATGGAGCTCAGCAGTGACGAATCATGCTGCTCAACTGGCAATAATCAAGCACGTGACCAGGCAGGAATCACGCAGCTCAGCTGGCAATTGTCAAGCAGATGAGCCGACAGAATCACGCAGCTCAGCTGGCAATTGTCATGCAGATGAGCCGGCAGGAATCACGCAGCTCAGCAGGCCCTGATCACGTGACTCTGCAGGCACTGATCACGTGGCTGATCAAGTCCAGATCACGTGACTGAGCATGCACTGATCACGTTTCTATCATGCACTGATGACGTGACTGCGCATGCACTGATGACGTGGCTGATCGGGCACTGATCACATGGCTCATCATGCACTGATCACGTGTTTATCAGGCAATGATCAGTGACTGACAGGCGCTGATCATGGGACTGTGCACGCACTGATCACGTGGCTATCATGCACTGATCACGTGACTTCGCATGCACTGATGACGTGGCTGTTCGAGCACTGATCACGTGTTTATCAGGCAGTGATCAGTGACTGACAGGCGCTGATCAGGGGACTGTGCACGCACTGATCAGGTGGTAGATCAGGAACTGACCACCTGACCGAGCATGCAGTGATCACGTGGCTGGTCGTTCACTGATCACGTGTTTATCATACGGTGATCACGTGACTGAGAGGCGCTGATCACGTGACTGTGCCGTCAGTGATCACGTGGCTGAGCAGGCACTGATATCGTGACTGAGCATGCACTGATCATGTGCCGGGAGCCGGGGAGGCATTCCACTCTGGACAAAGGTCATGAGGAAGGAGGCTCGGCATACGCAAATGCGGGATCGAGCCTCAGGAGTCCACCCGGATATTCTCGAGCATCTCCCCCCCACAAAAACCAGAATCTGCCTACTGTATTGCTTTGTGCTCTCACCTGTGATTTCACTGGGGGCTGTCCCCCACCACCATCTCGCTCTCTCTGTCAAAGAGTTAACTTACAGCTCCAATTCATAAAGTTCCTTGTCATTCTTCCCTTTAACTTCCAGCTGAGTCTCCATCTGGAGCGCGGAACCCACCACGCTTACTAATTATGCCTGGGCTGCTAAGACCCACTCGAGAAGGTGTCTAGGGTGAGGCACCTTTCGCTATTCGAGAGGGCGCCTGCGGCCTACGTAAGTGGTGCAAACTTCTTGTCTTGAAGTTTGATTGGTCTTCCCCGTAAAACAAGCTACTCAGTCTCTTTTCTCCACCGAATTTTCCTACTGAGCTCTCCTCATACTATTATTCTTGACATCTCTGATTAGCATATAAATAGTCGCCTAGGCCATCTCTCCTTCGAATACCCTGGATCAGTTGGGGCTGGTCCCCGGCAGGTGGCGACCGAACAGGGACCTCAGGAGGCAATACTCAAAGAGCTGAGCAGACACGAACCACGCAATCAGCAGGCAATAAGCATGGAGCTCAGCAGTGACGAATCATGCTGCTCAACTGGCAATAATCAAGCACGTGACCAGGCAGGAAACACGCAGCTCAGCTGGCAATTGTCAAGCAGATGAGCCGACAGGAATCACGCAGCTCAGCTGGCAATAGTCATGCAGATGAGCCGGCAGGAATCACGCAGCTCAGCAGGCCCTGATCTCGTGACTCTGCAGGCACTGATCACGTGGCTGATCAAGTCCAGATCACGTGACTGAGCATGCACTGATCACGTGGCTATCATGCACTGATGACGTGACTGCGCATGCACTGATGACGTGGCTGATCGGGCACTGATCACATGGCTCATCATGCACTGATCACGTGTTTATCAGGCAATGATCAGTGACTGACAGGCCCTGATCATGGGACTGTGCACGCACTGATCACGTGGCTCTCATGCACTGATCACGTGACTGCGCATGCACTGATGACGTGGCTGTTCGGGCACTGATCACGTGTTTATCAGGCAGTGATCAGTGACTGACAGGCGCTGATCAGGGGACTGTGCACGCACTGATCAGGTGGCTGATCAGGAACTGACCACCTGACCGCGCATGCAGTGATCACGTGGCTGGTCGTTCACTGATCACGTGGCTATCATGCACTTATCACATGGCTGGTCATACACTGATCATATCCTACCATGTACCGGTCACGTGAATGATCATACACCCAGCAGGTGACTGATCATGCACTGATCAGGTGGCTATCATGCACTGACCACGAAACTGAAAATTCACTGATCACGTCTAATCATGCACTGATCACATGACTGCCCATGCACTGATCACGTGGATGATCATACACTAATCATGTGACAGATCATGCACTGATCACGTGGCTGATCATGCACTGATACCGTGACTGAGCATGGACTGATCACATGACTATCATGTAGTGATCACGTGACTTAATGGCGCTGATCATGTGACTGATCATGCGCTGATCATGTTTGCTATCATACACAGATCATGTGCCTCTGGAGGCAATAAACAAAGAGCTGAGTAGGCACGAATCAAACAGTCAGCAGGCAATAATCATGGAACTCAGCTCTGAGGAATCATGCTGCTCAGCTGGCAATAATCAAGCAGCTGAGCAGGCAGGAATTACGCAGCACAGCTCGCAATTGTCAAGCAGATGACCGGCAAGAATCGTGCAGCTCAGCTGGCAATTGTCAAGCAGATGAGCAGACAGTAATCACGCAGCTCAGCAGGCCCTGATCACGTGACTGAGCATGCACTGTTCACGTGGCTGATCATACACTTATCACGTGATTGATCATGCACTGATCACTTGGATATCATGCACTGATCACGTGGTTGATCATACACTGTTCACGTGTCTGACCATGCACTGATCACGTGGCTGATCATACACTGCTCACGTAACTGATCATGCACTGATCACGTGGCTATCATGCACTGATCACGTGACTGACCATGCACTGATCACGTGACTGATCATGCACTGATGAGTTGGCAATCATGCACTGATTACTTGGCTGATCATACACTGATCACGTGACTGATAATGCCCTGATCATCTGGCTATCGTGCACTCATTACCTGGCTATCGTGCACTGATCACGTGGTTGATCATACACTGATCACGAGACTGAACTTGCACTGATCACGTCTGTATCATGCACTGATAACCTGACTGCCCATGCACTGATCACGTGGATAAACATACACTGATCATGTCACAGATCATGCAGTGATCACGAGGCTATCATGCACTGCTCACGTGGCTGATCATGCAATGATCACGTAGCTACCATGTACTGGTCACGTGAGTGATCATGCACTGATCACGTAATTGATCATACACTGATCAGGTGGCTTATCATGCACTGTTCACAATACTGATCATGCACTGATCACGTGGATATCATGCACTGATCACGTGTTTGATCATACACCGTTCACGTGTCTGACCATGCACTGCTCACATGGCTGATCATACACTGTTCACGTAACTGATCATGCACTGATCACGTGGATATCATGCACTGATCACGTGGCTGAACATGCACTGTTCACGTGGCTTATGACACACCTGTCACGTGACTGATCATGCACTGATCACGTGGCACTCATGCACTGATCACGTGTCTGATCATATTCTGCTCACGTAACTGATCATGCACACATCAGGTGGCTATCATGCACTTCTCACCTGGCTGGTCATGCAATGTTCACGCAGCTACCATATACTGGTCACGTGACTGATCATGCACAGATCACGTAAATGATCATGCACTGTTCACGTGACTGATCATGTACTGATCACGTGACTGATCACACACTGATCACGTGGCTATCATGCACTGCTCACGTGGCTGATCATGCAATGATCACGTAGCAACCATGTACTGGTCACGTGACTGATCATGCACTGATCACGTAATTAATCCTGCACTGATCACCTGACTCATCATGCACTGATCACGTGGCTGATCACACACGTATCACGTGACTGATCATGCACTGATCACGTTGCTATCATGTACTAATCAAGTGGCTATCATTCATTGATCACGTGGATATCATGCACTGATCACGTGGCTTATCACACACGTATCACATGACTGATCATGCACTGATCACGTGGCTATCATGCACTTATCACGTGGCTGATCATGCAATGATCACGTAGCTACCATGTACTGCTCACGTGACTGATCATGCACTGATCACGTAATTGATCATGCACTGATCACGTGGCTGATCATGCACTGAACACGTGAATAATCATGCACTGATCACGTGACTGATCATGCACTGATCACGTTTTTATCATGCACTGATGACGTGACTGCGCATGCACTGATGATGTGGCTGATCGGGCACTGATCACATGGCTCATCATGCACTGATCACGTGTTTATCAGGCAATGATCAGTGACTGACAGGCGCTGATCATGGGACTGTGCACGCACTGATCACGTGGCTATCATGCACTGATCACGTGACTGCGCATGCACTGATGACGTGGCTGTTCGGGCACTGATCACGTGTTTATCAGGCAGTGATCAGTGACTGACAGGCGCTGATCAGGGGACTGTGCACGCACTGATCAGGTGGCTGATCAGGAACTGACCACCTGACCGCGCATGCAGTGATCACGTGGCTGGTTGTTCACTGATCACGTGTTTATCATACGGTGATCACGTGACTGAGAGGCGCTGATCACGTGACTGTGCCGTCAGTGATCACGTGGCTGAGCAGGCACTGATATCGTGACTGAGCATGCACTGATCATGTGCCGGGAGCCGGGGAGGCATTCCACTCTGGACAAAGGTCATGAGGAAGGAGGCTCGGCATACGCAAATGAGGGATCGAGCCTCAGGAGTCCACCCGGATATTCTCGAGCATCTCCCCCCCAAAAAAAACCGGAGTCTGCCTACTGTATTGCTTTGTGCTCTCACCTCTGATTTCACTGGGGGCTGTCCCCCACCACCATCTCGCTCTCTCTGTCAAAGGGTTAACTTACAGCTCCAATTCATAAAGTTCCTTGTAATTCTTCCCTTTAACTTCCAGCTGAGTCTCCATCTGGAGCGCAGAACCCACCACGCTTACTAATTATGCCTGGGCTGCTAAGACCCACTCGAGAAGGTGTCTAGGGTGAGGCACCTTTCGCTATTCGAGAGGGCGCCTGCGGCCTACCTAAGTGGTGCAAACTTCTTGTCTTGAAGTTTGATTGGTCTTCCGCGTAAACCAAGCTACTCAGTCTCTTTTCTCCACCGAATTTTCCTACTGAGCTCTCCTCATACTATTATTCTTGACATCTCTGATTAGCATATAAATAGTCGCCTAGGCCATCTCTCCTTCGAATACCCTGGATCAGTTGGGGCTGGTCCCCGGCAGGTGGCGACCGAACAGGGACCTCAGGAGGCAATACTCAAAGAGCTGAGCAGACACGAACCACGCAATCAGCAGGCAATAAGCATGGAGCTCAGCAGTGACGAATCATGCTGCTCAACTGGCAATAATCAAGCACGTGACCAGGCAGGAATCACGCAGCTCAGCTGGCAATTGTCAAGCAGATGGGCCGACAGAATCACGCAGCTCAGCTGGCAATTGTCATGCAGATGAGCCGGCAGGAATCACGCAGCTCAGCAGGCCCTGATCACGTGACTCTGCAGGCACTGATCACGTGGCTGATCAAGTCCAGATCACGTGACTGAGCATGCACTGATCACGTGGCTATCATGCACTGATGACGTGACTGCGCATGCAGTGATGACGTGGCTGATCAGGCACTGATCACATGGCTCATCATGCACTGATCACGTGTTTATCAGGCAATGATCAGTGACTGACAGGCGCTGATCATGGGACTGTGCACGCACTGATCACGTGGCTATCATGCACTGATCACGTGACTGCGCATGCACTGATGATGTGGCTGTTCGAGCACTGATCACGTGTTTATCAGGCAGTGATCAGTGACTGACAGGCGCTGATCAGGGGACTGTGCACGCACTGATCAGGTGGTAGATCAGGAACTGACCACCTGACCGAGCATGCAGTGATCACGTGGCTGGTCGTTCACTGATCACGTGTTTATCATACGGTGATCACGTGACTGAGAGGCGCTGATCACGTGACTGTGCCGTCAGTGATCACGTGGCTGAGCAGGCACTGATATCGTGACTGAGCATGCACTGATCATGTGCCGGGAGCCGGGGAGGCATTCCACTCTGGACAAAGGTCATGAGGAAGGAGGCTCGGGATACGCAAATGCGGGATCGAGCCTCAGGTGTCCACCCGGATATTCTCGAGAATCTCCCCCCCACAAAAACCAGAATCTGCCTACTGTATTGCTTTGTGCTCTCACCTGTGATTTCACTGGGGGCTGTCCCCCACCACCATCTCGCTCTCTCTGTCAAAGAGTTAACTTACAGCTCCAATTCATAAAGTTCCTTGTCATTCTTCCCTTTAACTTCCAGCTGAGTCTCCATCTGGAGCGCGGAACCCACCACGCTTACTAATTATGCCTGGGCTGCTAAGACCCACTCGAGAAGGTGTCTAGGGTGAGGCACCTTTCGCTATTGGAGAGGGCGCCTGCGGCCTACGTAAGTGGTGCAAACTTCTTGTCTTGAAGTTTGATTGGTCTTCCCCGTAAAACAAGCTACTCAGTCTCTTTTATCCACCGAATTTTCCTACTGAGCTCTCCTCATACTATTATTCTTGACATCTCTGATTAGCATATAAATAGTCGCCTAGGCCATCTCTCCTTCGAATACCCTGGATCAGTTGGGGCTGGTCCCCGGCAGGTGGCGACCGAACAGGGACCTCAGGAGGCAATACTCAAAGAGCTGAGCAGACACGAACCACGCAATCAGCAGGCAATAAGCATGGAGCTCAGCAGTGACGAATCATGCTGCTCAACTGGCAATAATCAAGCACGTGACCAGGCAGGAATCACGCAGTTCAGCTGGCAATTGTCAAGCACATGAGCCGACAGGAATCACGCAGCTCAGCTGGCAATTGTCATGCAGATGAGCCGGCAGGAATCACGCAGCTCAGCAGGCCCTGATCTCGTGACTCTGCAGGCACTGATCACGTGGCTGATCAAGTCCAGATCACGTGACTGAGCATGCACTGATCACGTGGCTATCATGCACTGATGACGTGACTGCGCATGCACTGATGACGTGGCTGATCGGGCACTGATCACATGGCTCATCATGCACTGATCACGTGTTTATCAGGCAGTGATCAGTGACTGACAGGCCCTGATCATGGGACTGTGCACGCACTGATCACGTGGCTCTCATGCACTGATCACGTGACTGCGCATGCACTGATGACGTGGCTGTTCGGGCACTGATCACGTGTTTATCAGGCAGTGATCAGTGACTGACAGGCGCTGATCAGGGGACTGTGCACGCACTGATCAGGTGGCTGATCAGGAACTGACCACCTGACCGCGCATGCAGTGATCACGTGGCTGGTCGTTCACTGATCAGGTGGCTATCATGCACTTATCACATGGCTGGTCATACACTGATCATATCCTACCATGTACCGGTCACGTGAATGATCATACACCCAGCAGGTGACTGATCATGCACTGATCACGTGGCTATCATGCACTGACCACGAAACTGAAAATTCACTGATCACGTCTAATCATGCACTGATCACATGACTGCCCATGCACTGATCACGTGGATGATCATACACTAATCATGTGACAGATCATGCACTCATCACGTGGCTGATCATGCACTGATACCGTGACTGAGCATGGACTGATCACATGACTATCATGTAGTGATCACGTGACTTAATGGCACTGATCATGTGACTGATCATGCGCTGATCATGTTTGCTATCATACACAGATCATGTGCCTCTGGAGGCAATAAACAAAGAGCTGAGTAGGCACGAATCAAACAGTCAGCAGGCAATAATCATGGAACTCAGCTCTGAGGAATCATGCTGCTCAGCTGGCAATAATCAAGCAGCTGAGCAGGCAGGAATTACGCAGCACAGCTCGCAATTGTCAAGCAGATGACCGGCAAGAATCGTGCAGCTCAGCTGGCAATTGTCAAGCAGATGAGCAGACAGTAATCACGCAGCTCAGCAGGCCCTGATCACGTGACTGAGCATGCACTGTTCACGTGGCTGATCATACACTTATCACGTGATTGATCATGCACTGATCACTTGGATATCATGCACTGATCACGTGGTTGATCATACACTGTTCACGTGTCTGACCATGCACTGATCACGTGGCTGATCATACACTGCTCACGTAACTGATCATGCACTGATCACGTGGCTATCATGCACTGATCACGTGACTGACCATGCACTGATCACGTGACTGATCATGCACTGATGAGTTGGCAATCATGCACTGATTACTTGGCTGATCATACACTGATCACGTGACTGATAATGCCCTGATCATCTGGCTATCGTGCACTCATTACCTGGCTATCGTGCACTGATCACGTGGTTGATCATACACTGATCACGAGACTGAACTTGCACTGATCACGTCTGTATCATGCACTGATAACCTGACTGCCCATGCACTGATCACGTGGATAAACATACACTGATCATGTCACAGATCATGCAGTGATCACGAGGCTATCATGCACTGCTCACGTGGCTGATCATGCAATGATCACGTAGCTACCATGTACTGGTCACGTGAGTGATCATGCACTGATCACGTAATTGATCATACACTGATCAGGTGGCTTATCATGCACTGTTCACAATACTGATCATGCACTGATCACGTGGATATCATGCACTGATCACGTGTTTGATCATACACCGTTCACGTGTCTGACCATGCACTGCTCACATGGCTGATCATACACTGTTCACGTAACTGATCATGCACTGATCACGTGGATATCATGCACTGATCACGTGGCTGAACATGCACTGTTCACGTGGCTTATGACACACCTGTCACGTGACTGATCATGCACTGATCACGTGGCACTCATGCACTGATCACGTGTCTGATCATATTCTGCTCACGTAACTGATCATGCACACATCAGGTGGCTATCATGCACTTCTCACCTGGCTGGTCATGCAATGTTCACGCAGCTACCATATACTGGTCACGTGACTGATCATGCACAGATCACGTAAATGATCATGCACTGTTCACGTGACTGATCATGTACTGATCACGTGACTGATCACACACTGATCACGTGGCTATCATGCACTGCTCACGTGGCTGATCATGCAATGATCACGTAGCAACCATGTACTGGTCACGTGACTGATCATGCACTGATCACGTAATTAATCCTGCACTGATCACCTGACTCATCATGCACTGATCACGTGGCTGATCACACACGTATCACGTGACTGATCATGCACTGATCACGTTGCTATCATGTACTAATCAAGTGGCTATCATTCATTGATCACGGGGATATCATGCACTGATCACGTGGCTTATCACACACGTATCACATGACTGATCATGCACTGATCACGTGGCTATCATGCACTGATCACGTGGCTGATCATGCAATGATCACGTAGCTACCATGTACTGCTCACGTGACTGATCATGCACTGATCACGTAATTGATCATGCACTGATCACGTGGCTGATCATGCACTGAACACGTGAATAATCATGCACTGATCACGTGACTGATCATGCACTGATCACGTGGCTATCATGCACTGCTCACTTGGCTGATCATGCAATGATCACGCAGCTACCATGTACTGGTCACGTGACTGATCATGCACTGATGACGTAATTGATCATGCACTGATCATGTGGCTGATCATGCACTGATCACGTGACTGATCATGCACTGATCACGTGACTGATCATGCACTGATCACGTGGCTATCATGCACTGATCACTTGGCTGGTCATACACTGATCACGCAGCTACCATGTACTGGTCACGTAACTGATCATGCACTGATGACGTAATTGATCATGCACTGATCATGTGGCTGATCATGCACTGATCACGTGACTGATCATGCACTGATCACGTGGCTGATCATGCACTGATGAGTTGGCAATCATGCACTGTTTACTTGGCTGATCATACACTGATCACGTGACTGATAATGCACTGATCATCTGGCTATCGTGCACTCATTACCTGGCTATCGTGCACTGATCACGTGGTTGATCATACACTGATCACGAGACTGATCTTGCACTGATCACCTGACTGCCCATGCACTGATCACGTGGATAAACATACACTGATCATGTCACAGATCATGCAGTGATCACGCGGCTATCAGGCACTGCTCACGTGGCTGATCATGCAATGATCACGTAGCTACCATGTACTGGTCACGTGAGTGATCATGCACTGATCACGTAATTGATCATACACTGATCAGGTGACTTATCATGCACTGTTCACGAGACTGATCATGCACTGATCACGTGGATATCATGCACTGATCACGTGTTTGATCATACACTGTTCACGTGTCTGACCATGCACTGCTCACGTGGCTGATCATACACTGTTCACGTAACTGATCATGCACTGATCACGTGGATATCATGCACTGATCACGTGGCTGAACATGCACTGTTCACGTGGCTGATCACACACCTGTCACGTGACTGATCATGCACTGATCACGTGGCACTCATGCACTGATCACGTGGCTGATCATATTCTGCTCACGTAAATGATCATTCACACATCAGGTGGCTATCATGCACTTCTCACCTGGCTGGTCATGCAATGTTCACGTAGCTACCATATACTGGTCACGTGACTGATCTTGCACAGATCACGTAAATGATCATGCACTGTTCACGTGACTGATCATGTACTGATCACGTGACTGATCACGCACTGATCACGTGGCTATCATGCTCTGCTCACGTGGCTGATCATGCAATGATCACGTAGCAACCATGTACAGGTCACGTGACTGATCATGCACTGATCACGTAATTAATCCTGCACTGATCACCTGACTCATCATGCACTGATCACGTGGCTAATCACACACATATCACGTGACTGATCATGCACTGATCACGTGGTTATCATGCACTGATCACGTGGATATCATGCACGGGTCACGTGGATATCATGCACGGGTCACGTGGCTGATCACACACGTATCACGTGACTGATCATGCACTGATCAAGTGGCTATCATGCACTGATCACGTGGCTATCATGCACTGATCACGTGGCTGATCATGCAATGATCACGTAGCTACCATGCACTGGTCACGTGACTGATCTTGCAGTGATCACGTAATTGATCATGCACTGATCACGTGGCTGATCAAGCACTGATCACGTGGCTATCATGCACTGCTAACGTGGCTGATCATGAAATGATCACGCAGCTACCATGTACTGGTCACGTGACTGATCATGCAATGATCATGTGGCTGATCATGCCCTGATCACGTGACTGATCATGCACTGATCACGTGGCTATCATGCACTGATCACTTGGCTGGTCATACACTGATCATGCAGCTACCATGTACTGGTCACGTGACTGATCAAGCACTGATCACATAATTGATCATGCACTGATCACCTGGCTTATCATGCATTGATCATGTGACTGATCATGTGCTGATCATGTTTGGTGTCACACACTGATCATGTGCCTCTGGAGGCAATGAACATAGAGCTGATTAGGCAGGAATCAGTCAGCAGGCTATAATCATGGAACTCACCTCTGAGAAATCATGCTGCTCAGCTGGCAATAATCAAGTAGATGAGCAGGCAGGAATTACGCAGCACAGGTGGCAATTGTCAAGGAGATGAGAGGCAGGAATCGTGCAGCTCAGCTGGAAATTGTCAAGCAGATGAGCAGACAGTAATCACGCAGCTCAGCAGGCCCTGATCACGTGACTGAGCATGCACTGTTCACGTGGATGATCACACACCTATCACGTGACTGATCATGCACTGATCATGTGACTGATCATGCACTGATGACGTGGCTATAATGCACTGATCACTTGGCTGGACATACACTGATCACGTGCCTGGTCATGCACTGATCACGTGGCTGATAATGCACTGATCACGTGACTGATCATGCACTGATCTTGTGTCTGATCATGCACTCAACACGTGGCTATCATGCACTGCTCACGTGGCTGATCATGCAGTGAAGACGTGGCTATCAGGCACTACTCACGTGGCTGATCATGCACTGGTCACGTGGCTGATCATGCCCTGATCAAGTGGCTATCATGCACTGATCACGTCGCTGATCACACACGTATCACGTGACTGATCATGCACTGATCACGTGGCTATCATGCACTAATCACGTGGCTATCATTCACTGATCACGTGGATATCATGCACTGATCACGTGGCTGATCATGCACTGAACACGTGAATAATCATGCACTGATCACGTGACTGATCATGCACTGATCACGTGGCTATCATGCACTGCTCACTTGGCTGATCATGCAATGATCACGCAGCTACCATGTACTGGTCACGTGACTGATCATGCACTGATGACGTAATTGATCATGCACTGATCATGTGGCTGATCATGCACTGATCACGTGACTGATCATGCACTGATCACGTGACTGATCATGCACTGATCACGTGGCTATCATGCACTGATCACTTGGCTGGTCATACACTGATCACGCAGCTACCATGTACTGGTCACGTAACTGATCATGCACTGATGACGTAATTGATCATGCACTGATCATGTGGCTGATCATGCACTGATCACGTGACTGATCATGCACTGATCACGTGGCTGATCATGCACTGATGAGTTGGCAATCATGCACTGTTTACTTGGCTGATCATACACTGATCACGTGACTGATAATGCACTGATCATCTGGCTATCGTGCACTCATTACTTGGCTATCGTGCACTGATCACGTGGTTGATCATACACTGATCACGAGACTGATCTTGCACTGATCACGTCTGTATCATGCACTGATCACCTGACTGCCCATGCACTGATCACGTGGATAAACATACACTGATCATGTCACAGATCATGCAGTGATCACGCGGCTATCAGGCACTGCTCACGTGGCTGATCATGCAATGATCACGTAGCTACCATGTACTGGTCACGTGAGTGATCATGCACTGATCACGTAATTGATCATACACTGATCAGGTGACTTATCATGCACTGTTCACGAGACTGATCATGCACTGATCACGTGGATATCATGCACTGATCACGTGTTTGATCATACACTGTTCACGTGTCTGACCATGCACTGCTCACGTGGCTGATCATACACTGTTCACGTAACTGATCATGCACTGATCACGTGGATATCATGCACTGATCACGTGGCTGAACATGCACTGTTCACGTGGCTGATCACACACCTGTCACGTGACTGATCATGCACTGATCACGTGGCACTCATGCACTGATCACGTGGCTGATCATATTCTGCTCACGTAAATGATCATTCACACATCAGGTGGCTATCATGCACTTCTCACCTGGCTGGTCATGCAATGTTCACGTAGCTACCATATACTGGTCACGTGACTGATCTTGCACAGATCACGTAAATGATCATGCACTGTTCACGTGACTGATCATGTACTGATCACGTGACTGATCACGCACTGATCACGTGGCTATCATGCTCTGCTCACGTGGCTGATCATGCAATGATCACGTAGCAACCATGTACAGGTCACGTGACTGATCATGCACTGATCACGTAATTAATCCTGCATTGATCACCTGACTCATCATGCACTGATCACGTGGCTAATCACACACGTATCACGTGACTGATCATGCACTGATCACGTGGTTATCATGCACTGATCACGTGGCTATCATTCACTGATCACGTGGATATCATGCACGGGTCACGTGGCTGATCACACACGTATCACGTGACTGATCATGCACTGATCAAGTGGCTATCATGCACTGATCACGTGGCTATCATGCACTGATCACGTGGCTGATCATGCAATGGTCACGTAGCTACCATGCACTGGTCACGTGACTGATCTTGCACTGATCACGTAATTGATCATGCACTGATCACGTGGCTGATCAAGCACTGATCACGTGGCTATCATGCACTGCTAACGTGGCTGATCATGAAATGATCACGCAGCTACCATGTACTGGTCACGTGACTGATCATGCAATGATCATGTGGCTGATCATGCCCTGATCACGTGACTGATCATGCACTGATCACGTGGCTATCATACACTGATCACTTGGCTGGTCATACACTGATCATGCAGCTACCATGTACTGGTCACGTGACTGATCATGCACTGATGACGTAATTGATCATGAACTGATCATGTGGCTGATCATGCACTGATCACTTGACTGATCATGCACTGATCACGTGACTGATCATGCACTGATCAGGTGGCTATCATGCACTGATCACATGGCTGGTCATACACTGATCACGTGCCTGGTCATGCACAGATTACATGACTGATCATGCACTGATCAGGTCACTGATCATGCACTGATCACGTGGCTATCATGCACTACTCACGTGGCTGATCATGCAATGATCAGACAGTAATCACGCAGCTCAGCATGCCCTGATCACGTGACTGAGCATGCACTGTTCACGTCGCTGATCACACACCAATCACGTGAATGATCATGCACTGATCACGTGGCTCTCATGCACTGATCACGTGATTGCGCATGCACTGATCACGTAATTGTATGCACTGCTCACGTGGCTATCATGCACTGATCATGTGACTGATCATGCACTGATCACGTAGCTATCTTGCACTGATCACTTGGCTGATCATACACTCATCATGGGACTGATCGTGCACTGATTACGGCGCTATCATGCATTGACTACATGACTCCACATGCACTGATCACGTGCCTGATTATGCACTGATCACGTGGCTGATCATGCACTGATCACGTGGCTATCATGCACTGCTCACGTGGCTGATAATGCAATTATCACGTAGCTACCATGTACTGGTCACGTGACTGATCATGCACTGATCACGTGGATATCATGCACTGATCACGTGTTTGATCATACACTGTTCACGTGTCTGACCATGCACTGCTCACGTGGCTGATCATACACTGTTCACGTAATTGATCATGCACTGGTCATGTGGCTGATCATGCACTGATCATGTGACTGATCATACACTGATCACGTGACTGATCATGCACTGATCACGTGACTGATCATGCACTGATCATGTGGCTATTATGCAGTGATCACGTGGCTATCATGCACAGATCACATGGCTGTTCATGCAGTGAACACATAGTTACCATATACTGGTCACGTGACTGATCATGCACTGATCACGTGGCTGATCATGCACTGATCACGTGACTGATCATGCACTGTTCACGAGACTCATCATGCACTGATCAAGTGGATATCATGCACTGATCACGTGTTTGATCATACACTGTTCACGTGTCTGACCATGCACTACTCACGTGGCTGATCATACACTGTTCACGTAACTGATCATGCACTGATCACGTGGATATCATGCACTGATCACGTGGCTGAACATGCACTGTTCACGTGGCTTACCGCACACCTGTCACGTGACTGATCATGCACTGATCACGTGGCACTCATGCACTGATCACGTGGCTGATCATACTCTGCTCACGTAACTGATCATGCACACATCACGTGGCTATCATGCACTTCTCACCTGACTGGTCATGCAATGTTCACGTAGCTACCATGTACTGGTCACGTGACTGATCATGCTCAGATCACGTAAATGATCATGCACTGTTCAGTTGACTGATCATGTACTGATCACGTGACTGATCATGCACTGATCACGTGGCTATCATGCACTGCTCACGTGGCTGATCATGCAATGATCACGTAGCTACCATGCACTGGTCACGTGACTGATCTTGCACTGATCACGTAATTGATCATGCACTGATCACGTGGCTGATCAAGCACTGATCACGTGGCTATCATGCACTGCTAACGTGGCTGATCATGAAATGATCACGCAGCTACCATGTACTGGTCACGTGACTGATCATGCAATGATCATGTGGCTGATCATGCCCTGATCACGTGACTGATCATGCACTGATCACGTGGCTATCATACACTGATCACTTGGCTGGTCATACACTGATCATGCAGCTACCATGTACTGGTCACGTGACTGATCATGCACTGATCACATAATTGATCATGCACTGATCACCTGGCTTATCATGCATTGATCATGTGACTGATCATGTGCTGATCATGTTTGGTGTCACACACTGATCATGTGCCTCTGGAGGCAATGAACATAGAGCTGATTAGGCAGGAATCAGTCAGCAGGCTATAATCATGGAACTCACCTCTGAGAAATCATGCTGCTCAGCTGGCAATAATCAAGTAGATGAGCAGGCAGGAATTACGCAGCACAGGTGGCAATTGTCAAGGAGATGACAGGCAGGAATCGTGCAGCTCAGCTGGAAATTGTCAAGCAGATGAGCAGACAGTAATCACGCAGCTCAGCAGGCCCTGATCACGTGACTGAGCATGCACTGTTCACGTGGATGATCACACACCTATCACGTGACTGATCATGCACTGATCATGTGACTGATCATGCACTGATGACGTGGCTATAATGCACTGATCACTTGGCTGGACATACACTGATCACGTGCCTGGTCATGCACTGATCACGTGGCTGATAATGCACTGATCACGTGACTGATCATGCACTGATCTTGTGTCTGATCATGCACTCAACACGTGGCTATCATGCACTGCTCACGTGGCTGATCATGCAGTGAAGACGTGGCTATCAGGCACTACTCACGTGGCTGATCATGCACTGGTCACGTGGCTGATCATGCCCTGATCAAGTGGCTATCATGCACTGATCACGTCGCTGATCACACACGTATCACGTGACTGATCATGCACTGATCACGTGGCTATCATGCACTAATCACGTGGCTATCATTCACTGATCACGTGGATATCATGCACTGATCACGTGGCTATCATGCACTGATCATGTGACTGATCATGCACTGATCACGTAGCTATCTTGCACTGATCACTTGGCTGATCATACACTCATCATGGGACTGATCGTGCACTGATTACGGCGCTATCATGCATTGACTACATGACTCCACATGCACTGATCACGTGCCTGATTATGCACTGATCACGTGGCTGATCATGCACTGATCACGTGGCTATCATGCACTGCTCACGTGGCTGATAATGCAATTATCACGTAGCTACCATGTACTGGTCACGTGACTGATCATGCACTGATCACGTGGATATCATGCACTGATCACGTGTTTGATCATACACTGTTCACGTGTCTGACCATGCACTGCTTACGTGGCTGATCATACACTGTTCACGTAATTGATCATGCACTGGTCATGTGGCTGATCATGCACTGATCATGTGACTGATCATACACTGATCACGTGACTGATCATGCACTGATCACGTGACTGTCATGCACTGATCATGTGGCTATTATGCAGTGATCACGTGGCTATCATGCACAGATCACATGGCTGTTCATGCAGTGAACACATAGTTACCATATACTGGTCACGTGACTGATCATGCACTGATCACGTGGCTGATCATGGCACTGATCACGTGACTGATCATGCACTGTTCACGAGACTCATCATGCACTGATCAAGTGGATATCATGCCACTGATCACGTGTCTGACCATGCACTGCTCACGTGGCTGATCATACACTGTTCACGTAACTGATCATGCACTGATCACGTGGATATCATGCACTGATCACGTGGCTGAACATGCACTGTTCACGTGGCTTACCGCACACCTGTCACGTGACTGATCATGCTTGATCACGTGGCACTCATGCACTGATCACGTGGCTGATCATACTCTGCTCACGTAACTGATCATGCACACATCACGTGGCTATCATGCACTTCTCACCTGACTGGTCATGCAATGTTCACGTAGCTACCATGTACTGGTCACGTGACTGATCATGCTCAGATCACGTAAATGATCATGCACTGTTCAGTTGACTGAATATGTACTGATCACGTGACTGATCATGCACTGATCACGTGGCTATCATGCACTGCTCACGTGGCTGATCATGCAATGATCACGTAGCAACCATGTACTGGTCACGTGACAGATCATGCATGATCACGTAATTAATCCTGCACTGATCACCTGACTCATCATGCACTGATCACGTCGCTGATCACACACGTATCACGTGACTGATCATGCACTGATCGCGTGGCTATCATGCACTGATCACGTGGCTGATCATGCAATGATCACGTAGCTTACAATGTACTGGTCACTTGACTGATCATGCACTGATCACGTAATTGATCATGCACTGATCACGTGGCTGATCATGCACTGAACAAGTTGAATAAATCATGCACTGATCACGTGACTGATCATGCACTGATCACGTGGCTATCATGCACTGCTAACTTGGCTGATCATGCAATGATCACGCAGCTACCATGTACTGGTCACGTGACTGATCACTCATTGATGACTAATTGATGGCATGCCATTCTGAATCATGGTGCTTATCATGCACTTGATCACAGTGACTGATCATGCACTGATCCACGTAGGGCTGATCATGCACTTGAATTCACGTGGCTATCATGCACTTATCCACATTGGGCTTGGTCATCACACTGATAATATATCTACCATGTAACCCGGTCCGTGAATCGATAATACCACCCAGCAGGTGACTGATCATGTCCACTGATCACGTGGCTATCATCGCACTGACCCACAGTAGACCTGGAAAATGCACTGCTCACGTCTAAGGTCATGGCAACTGATCACATCGACCTTGCCCATCCACTGATTCACAGTGGCATGATTCTACACTAATCAATGTGACAGGATCATAGCCACTGATCACGTGGCTGATCATGCACTGAATACCCGTGACTGAGCATGGACTGATCACATGACTATCATGTAGTGATCACGTATACTAATGGCGCCTGATCATACTCTGTGACTGATCATGCGCGTGATCATGTTTGTTATCAACTAACACTGATCATGTGCCTCTGGAGGCAATAAACAAAGAGCTGAGTAGGCACGAATCAAACAGTCAGCAGGCAATAATCATGGAACTCAGCTTGTGAGGAATCATGCTGCTCAGCTGGCAATAATCAAAGCAGCTGAGGCAGGCAGGAATTTACGCAGCCACAGCGGGCAATTGTCAAGCAGATGACAGGCAGGAATCGTGCAGCTCAGCGGCAATTGTCAAGCAGATAGCAAGACAGTAATCACGCAGCTCAGCCAGGCCCTGAAGATAATTCACCTGACTGGCATCACTGTCACATGCGACTATCATGACAAATCATCATGCGGATGATCATGCATCTGATCATTGGATATCAGCACTGATCACTGGCTGGATCAAACTCCGTTTGCCGCACTTATCAGCGGGCTATCTACACTGCTCACGTAATGATCTCACTGATCGCCTGGATATCATGCACTGCTTCACGTGGTGATCAGATAACACTGATCACTCTGCGCTGGTAGACAGCTCACCGTGAAATCATATAATGATCACATAGTTATCATGAAAAGATACTGGCCTGATCATGCACTGATGAGTGGCTGTATCACTCGAACCGATTAGCTGAGATGGAGATCACATGATATCCATGTAGTGATACGTGTACTTGAATGGCGCCTGATCAGCTGTGCACTGATCATGCCGCCGAATCATGTTTGCCTATCATACATTGATCATGTGCCTGGAGCAATAAACAAGATTGTAGGCACGACCATCAACATCCAGCACGGCAATAGCATCATGGCACACAGCAGCTGATAATCAGCTGCTCAAGACATGGCAATAATCAATGCAGCTGAGCAGGCAAGGAATAACAGCACAGTGCAATGTCAAGCAAATTGACAGGAGGATCCAGATGCACGCTCAGCTTCACGGCAATTGTCAAGCACGCATGAGCAGAACAGATAACGCAGATCAGCAGGCCAGATCACGTGATGGCCTCTTCACGCTGGCTGATCACAATGAATCACTATATCGAAAATAAGCACTCGGATCACTGGATAATCCACTGACCAACATGATTAACGTGGCGATCTGTCATACAATGCTGGATTGCAATTTCGTTGTTGTACGATCCACCAAGCAAGTGACATCGTTAGAATGGACCGGTGGGGGGGGTCTTCACGACTGGGCTATGAACTACAGCTGACTCGTACGGTAACTCTGAAGTCGATGCCTCAGCACTGAGTGCACGTGATATTCATGCATAGCATAAGTGCACAGTTGGCTAACCTGCACTTTACACCGTGTGGGATCTGTCATGGACACCATGTCACTACATTCATGATAAGGCTAGATTAGCGTGGCCATCATGGACCATTTGATCACGTGAGCGAGCCTGAATCATACATACTGCACTCACGTAAGGCTCATCAATGCAAGCACACGTAGGCTATCATGCCAATGCTCACGGGCTGATCACTGCAACGATCAGTAAGACAACCAGACTTCACGTGACTGATCGATGCATATCACGTATGATTTGATGCCTGGTCAACTATCATGTGTAGCTAGATCTTCTGATTCGTGCACTCGATGCCGTGGCTGAATCACAATGTATCACGTGACTGATAATCACTGATCAGCTGTGTCTCATGCACTGGATCACTGGCTCCTCATGCAGCCTGAATACACCGTGCAATGACGAATGCACTTGATCACCGTGGTCTCTACACGGTATCACGTGAACTGAAGTATGCTATAGAATCACCATGGCGTGTCTGATAGCACTGATCACTGCCCATAATCATGCACTCTCACATTGGTCTGAGTCAAGCCTGACAATGTATCACGTAGCTGACACATAGATTTCGCGTCTACTAGTGAGAATTCATAATGCATCAAAGCTCACTAGATCCACACTGACTAACATCTCTCAATGATAACAGCGATATACATGTATCCAATCTGGTCTTTAGGCATCATGCGACTAGAATCAGTAGGCGTGATACAATGATAGCTACTGATGTTCTGAATAAAAGTACTGATCGCTACACTGATACGAAGGGATGCCGTTTCCTGTGCTAAGAACTGAGATGATGGTGCTGACGTATATGATTATAACTCAGCTAGATTCACTTGACGTGTGCAATGCAATCTGATCACGGATGGTGATCATGCACTGAATACTGTTGTCATGCGTGATCTCGTGTAAGTGACTCAATGCATATTATCACCGTGGCTATTAATGAACTCACTGATTCACTGTAGCTTAAATTGTGTTGACTTGTGTGTTGACTCACAACACATTGTCTACAAGTGGAGAAAAAAATTTCATATACTATTATTAAGACTTGGACTCACCGTAGCTACTCCATGACCAGTGTCACGTGGGGTATTATCTCCATAACTCTGTCACGGTAAAATAACATCACTGCAACAGCACGTGAGCTATATCAATGCATTTTCTGCTGCACTGTCTGCTATTACCGATCATTAGATCGCACTCATATACTTAGTAGTCACGTAGGGATGAACTTGATATCTGCTCAAGCTGTGAAATGTAACGCATCGTTCAAAAGTCCCCAAATAGATCTAGATGCCTAAACCCTACCATATAATAATCTTGCAAGCTTAAACGTTAGCTATCTAGAGGTTCCTAGGAGCCTGTGAGAAAAGGGGTGATGATCTGTGCCAGAGCTGTACTTTGTGTACACCCTAACAAATCGATAGAACTCAAACATCTCTCTGCAATGCATAAAACACAAATAGTGGAGGAGCAATGATGCAACTGATCACAACCATCAAAAATTCATGCCGATTAACATCACTGATGAATTATGCAATGATAGCAACGCTGAGCTTCTTTCCCAACTTAGTCACACCGATTGATATTGCTAGAAGTCAGACACACATATTCACCTGAGGTCCTGCCAATGTAATATCATGCACCACTAGTCAACACTACTCATTGTGGCATCTCAGGCTGCTCCGATGCCTACTAATGCAGATGACCCTCCTACGATGCTTTAGTATTTTTATATCAATCAATATCTTTGACAACCCCTATACTCCCCACTCCTTGCGGATATCAAACTCATTGTCTAATCTAGTTACCTGACCTCAGTCAATAGAAGCGACAGATAACAGTGTTATACAAATAAAAATAGATGACTATTGTTCCAATACCATTCCACTCTCATGAACTTAACAGTCTAGAAAAAAAAATTTCTGTATGTGTCATGTTTATTCCGTGTTATCTTCAATTGAGCAAACCTGCCCCGTGATATTCCATATACAAAATGCTGAGGACGAGCGGAAGTCGCTGAACATACTTACACAGTCCAACAGGTGTCATAATAGAGTCAGAACTCCCAAGCCTTAGCAACTAACATTAATCCCCATTTTGCAGATAAGTGATGAGCTTGCCAGACAGGTCACATACTTCTACCAAACACGTAAAAAAACCGGGGGGGTTTTCCCCTGTGACTCAACACCAGAGTAAAATACGTGTGTGTCTACGTACCGCTCATCTTCAACTTGCAGCTCTCATATTGCGTATCTGGATCATGCGAACAGATGACTATACATTACTAGTTCTAATCCATTTCTCAATCTGCTTCAATATCAGCCTCTGGACGCAATAAGTCGAAAGAAGAGAGCTGATACTAATAAGTGCGAAACACATAGCCAGCAACCTCAATAATTATGGAAACTACAAAATGGATTCATCACATTCTTCAAATCGGAGATGCATTAAACATCACTTTCTTTCGTTATCTCTCAGACTCGCAGATTGAACATCCTATCTGCAATAATGAGCGGGTGCTCAGCTGCAATACTCAAAGCAGCTGAGCAGCATTATTAAGCAGCCCAGCTCGGCCCAAAATGCAGCATTGATGAAAAGGCGGTTATGATCAGAGCTAACACCTAAGTCTGGCTCATGTCAAGCAGAGTGCAAGCCCAGATATCAACGCAGTCGCTCATGTCCAACTCTTCAGTGCGAGTCCCAGATGTCATGCAGGCCACACCAGGCCCTGTCCATGGGCATTTCTGAGCATGGCCGCATGATTACACGTAGCGTGGATGATTTGGGCTTATCCAACTGAATTCTACTCTATCGATCCCGGAGGCACTTGTTTCACTTGAGAAAGACCATCGGATCACCTAAAATCCCAACGTCTCCTGTGGCACTGGCACTGATGGCAGGTATTCCACCTCTTTTCAACCCGCTGACCACTCGACCAATCGGCCAACTGATCACCTGACCAACATCTCAAAGTACTATCGCTCCATAGTGCTAAAAATCCAACTGAGAAGCGACTAGATGTCAACCCTGCCGACTCCATCAAATTACTACAATGCTGAGTGCAACAAGTCCGGATGGACGGAGGGCCTCGGGCTCAGTCCATTGGCAGTCATAGAGTTGGACACGAAGACTGCAGCGACTTCATTTCACTTTCACTTTCATGCCACTGGAGAGAAAATGGTGCACTGCGCCACTTCACTGGTGCTACTTGCGACGAACCATCGCCATCATCGGGAATGATCGAATGGAAGCCTGGTGGGCTGCCCACTCCTATAGGGTTCGCACACAGTCGACACGACTGCAAGCGATTAGCAGCCAAGCAGTCATGTTTGTAGATAATCCTACAGTAATAGGCCATGCTAGAATGATCATGAATGCATAGATAATACTTAAAGTCTGGGTGACGTAAACCGCTACATCTAATGATAGCTTATACAATCACCGTAAGCTATATAATAGCTAATGAGCGGGCATCCTGAATAACACGCTTTCAATTCAGATGCGTATCACTGCTCACGTGGTATTACATTCAGAATTTACAGGAATCTGGCAGAATCAAATAAGCGTAACAAACACTTTATGAACCATAGGTCTCGTTCAAGGAACTGCTATACAGCCAGCATTATGCGCCAGTCCATCTATCAGAATCTCCCTATTCAGACAGGTGTGTAGAATTCACTCGTGGCCTCTCCCATCAAAGCCCAGCCATGAGATCGAAACAGGGTTCTATAGCAACCATAACTGGTCTGGTAGTCAATAAACAAGGAAACTGATTAAACGAAGTTTCGCAATCTGACTACAAAGTGAATAATCTAAGAGTCATCCCAACTGATAAAACACTCAGAATGACAGGCTGAATCGACAGCATTGCTGAATCATCCGTGATGAGACAACTTGAATCATTAGCGGCTGAACGTGCATACACCATGGCAGATAATAATCACATCACGACTCAATATCACATTATAGAAGTATCTAATTTTCTAATGTCATTAATGGATTCTACTTAATCGGCTTACTCTCTTCAGAATAATCCATTAGATCCATGCCAGATACTCAAGAACATAGTCATTGCCTAAACTGCAATGCACAATGTGCGACTATTGAATCTTAAAGAGTTCCCTAACAAGGTCTTAATTACCTTCTACGAAAAACTAAAATCTCAATGTATATCTGCCGAGCTAAACTGCTTGAATAATGTAGCTTGCAAAAATACCTACATCTCCCCATGTTCGTTATCACGTAATTAGTCTCTTTCAAAAATTAGCTTGCGATTGCATCACTACAATAGTCAGGATACTCTAACAAACTTTGCAAAACTTTTGTGTTGAAATAATTAAGACAGCAATCAAAAACAGACTACTTAAGACGTATCTCAAGCAAAAATATTAAAACTGCCCCCCCCGCAATTCCTCCCCTCCAGACCGCTCGACTCACGGCCCCCCCCCCCCCGTCCCCTACCACTCGCTCCCCCTTCACCTCGACACACCCCTCCTAGTGTGTAACCCCAGTACTACAATCGAAAGTCACCCATCCTGCAACCTCGACCACTGTGTGCAAGAAGAAAAAAACAAAAGAAACTACCAACTGACCTAACATACCGATTAGCTATACTGATTCCAAATAGTCACATTAAATCATAGAGTTAATTTATAGATTCCAATCGCAAAAGATCAAGTGGCAGGCCCATGTCAATGCAGCCTACAAATATATTGTGATTCGACTTTTATCTGTCAATGGCAGACTGATACGCTAAAAGCTGTCCGCACATGCAAATATTTCTAACCAATCTCCCGTACAGGTCTTAATACTAAGCCTGTGACATTTGGAGTCAAAGGACCTTCAATAACCTGCCCTCTGCTAGTCTGTCATGCAACTTGCGAATATCGGTTAGCGTGCTAATGATCATGACACGCTAGGATAGCAGATATACAAAGAGTGAAAAATCTGTTCATCCCCAATTTCCTCCCATGTACCTTCGCACATACCTATACGAATATCTGATATTATGAGCCTTAAAACTTTGATCAAACAGTTAGAATGATTCGATCCATCATTGACCCCAAGATTCTATCACGCAGGGCATTGATCTTTGCTCCTATAATAAACCACACAAATCCAAATTCTGGATTCCAGAGCACAGCTGATAAAACTACTGGCCACAAGATTTAGGTTGTTCAATCATTGTCATGTTACGCATTTCGTACAGCTAGGTCCTCTGCCGTATGTCTTTCATGTGACTGCAATTCATTTGACACACCGGAATCAGTGATGATACTAAGGGATCCATTTGCAATGCCTTTGCAGTCTGGACACCATATCGGTGCCTATCAGTTCCCAATCTCAGCATTCACTACTCCTTTATTGCATCACAGAGGTTATGACATGTAACACTGATCACGTCATCATAAATTTAACCTACTTTCCATTCCACATGGACTGACTCACCCATCACTTATCCAGTCTTGAGTCAAATCTTAAATCACTTAGATCCTCTGTCGATATTTAGACTCAAGATTCGCTCAATCCTGCTCACTGTTCGCCCACAGGACTCATCTTTGGAACCAGCCCTCATTCCTGGTA
>NW_020192010.1:0-57926 GCF_002263795.3 Bos taurus | reverse complement strand
CACTTGTCGTTTGAGAGAAGATATACACTGTCCACGTGACTTGATCATCACGGATCACGAGCCTGATCATTGCACTATCATGTGTCTGATCCCATGCACTATGCAAGTGACGATATGCACGTTCACTGCTGATCATGCACTACACGAAGTGATCAATACAGCTATCACGTGACGCATGCACTACCACTTGCGCTGATTCATGCACTATACATGGCAATTCACGCACTGATCACGGCTAGTCATCTCGACTCATCTCTACTGCACGAATTGTGATCATTAGACCTGATCCGTACTGCATGCACTGACCACTTGTGCTGATGCAGCAGTGATCAAGGCTGATCATTGCACCTATTCACTGTTGATAATCGCTCACTGATCACTAGACTGATTCATGAGTCTGAATACGTAGCTCAACTTACTAGATCATCATGACTCTGCTATGGCCCACTTCGATAACAGGTCTTATCTGATTTCAATGTGCCAAAACTGATCACGTGGCTGATCATACACTGATCACGTGCCTGATCATGCACTAATCACGTTGCGGATCATGCACTGAAACCTGGCTGATCATACACTGATAACGTGGCTGATCATACTCTGATCATATGGCTGATCATGCACTGATCACGTGGCTGATCATACACTGATCACGAAGCTGATCATACATTGATCACGTGACTGGATGAGCTATCACTTGACTGTGCTTGACTGATCAGTGGATGATCATGCACTATTATCATGTACTGGGACGTGGCTATCATGCACTGGATATCATACACTGATCACGTGTCTGATCATGCAGTGATAATGTGGCTGATCATACACTGATCACGTGGCTGATCATGCACTAATCACGTTGTGGATCATGCACTGATCAAGTGGCTGATCATACACTGATAACGTGGCTGACATTCACTGATCACTTGGCTGATCTTACACTGATCACGTGGCTGATCATGCACTGATCATGTGACTGAGCATGCACTGATCACGTGACTGATCATGCACTGATAACGTGCCTGATCATGCACTGATCACGTGGTGATCATACACTGATCACGAAGCTGATCATACATTGATCACGTGACTGGATGAGCTGATCACTTGACTGTGCTTGCACTGATCACGTGGATGATCATGCACTGATTAATCATGTACTGGTCACGTGGCTATCATGCACTGATCACGTGGCTATCATGCACTGATCACGTGACTGCGCATGCACTGATTATGTGGATGATCATACACTGATCACGTGACTGATCACGCACTGATCACGTGACTGATCATGCACTGATCACGTGGCTAACGTGACCTGATCATGTGACTGCGCTTGCAGTGATCACGGAACTGTCGGCAATGGTAACTTGGCTATCATACACTGATCACGTGGCTGATCCTGCACTGATCATGTGACTGAGCATGCACCGATCACGTGGCTACATGCATTGGTCCCTTGGCTATCATGCACTGATCACGTGGCTGATCATACACTGATTAATCATGTACTGGTTACGTGGCTATCATGCACTGATCACTTGATTGTGCCTGCAGTGATCACGTGGCTGATCATGCACTT
Organism: Bos taurus; assembly: GCF_002263795.3. Lineage (NCBI taxonomy): Eukaryota > Metazoa > Chordata > Mammalia > Artiodactyla > Bovidae > Bos > Bos taurus. Next base: position 56,344 of record NW_020192010.1, on the reverse strand, counting down.
ATCACGTGGCTGATCATGCACTAATCACATGGCTGATCATGAACTGATCACGTGACTTAGCATGCAGTGATCTCGTGTCTGCATGGTGCTGATCATGTGACTGATCATGAACTTATCACGTGGCTATCATGCACTGATGATGTGCCTCAGGAAGCAATAACCAAAGAGCTGAGCAGGCATGAATCATGCAATCAGCAGGCAATAATCATTGACCTCAGCTGTGATGAATCATGCTGCTCAGCTGGCAATAATCAACCAGCTGAGCAGTAGGAATCAGACGGCTCAGCTGGCAATTGTCAAGCAGATGAGCAGGTAGAAATCACGCAGCTCAGCTGGCAATTGTCAAGCAGCTCAGCAGACAGGAATCACGCAGCACAGTAGGCCCTGGTCATGAGACTCAGCAGGCACTTTTAACGTGGCTGATCTTACACTGATCAAGTGACTGATCATGCACTGATCACACGGCTATCATACACTGATCATATGACTGTGCATGCACTGATCATGTGGATGATCATACACTGGTCACGTGACTGATCATGCACTGATCATGTGGCTGATCATGCACTGATCAAGTGGTTGATCATGCACTGATCACGTGGCTATCATGCAATGACCACGTGACTGCGCATGCACTGTTTATGTGAATGATCATACACTGATCACGTGACTGATCACGAACAGATCACGTGACTGATCTTGCACTGATCACGTGGCTATCATGCACTCATCACGTGACTGCGCATGCACTGATCACGTATCTGTAGGCAATGATCACTTGGCTATCATGCACTGATCACGTGGCTGATCATGCACTGATCAGGTGACTCAGCATGCACCGATCACATAGCTATCATGCATTGATCACTTGGCTATCATGCACTGATCACGTGGCTGATCATACACTGATCATGTGACTGCACATGCACGGATCACGTGGCTGATCATACAGTGATCAGGTGGCGATCATGCCACTGATCACGTGGCTGATCATGCACTCATCATGTTGCTGATCATGCACTGGTCAGCTGGCTATCATGCACTGATTACGTGCCTGATCATGCACTGATCACGTGGTGATCATACACTGATCTGAAGCTAATCATAGACTGTTCACGTGACTTCATGCACTGATCACTTGCCTGATCATGCACTGATCAAGTGGCTGATCATGCAGTGATCACCTGACTGATCAAACACTGATCACGTGACTGATCGTGCACTAATTACGTGGCTGATCATGCACTGATCACGTAGCTGATCATACACTGATCACGTGACTGTGCATGCACTGATAACGTGGCTGATCATACACTGATCACGTGCCTGATCATGCACTGATCACGTTGCGGATCATGCACTGATCACGTGACTGATCATACACTGATCACGTGGCTGATCATACTCTGATCACATGGCTGATCATGCGCTGATCACGTGGCTGATCATACATTGATCACGTGACTGGATGCACTGATCACTTGACTGTGCTTGCACTGATCACGTGGATGATATTGCACTGATTAAGCCTGTACTGGGCACGTGGCTATCATGCACTGGATATCATACACTGATCACGTGCCTGATCATGCAGTGATAATGTGGCTGATCATACACTGATCACGTGGCTGATCATGCACTAATCACGTTGCGCATCATGCACTGATCAAGTAGCTGATCATACACTGATAACGTAGCTGACATTCACTGATCACTTGGCTGATCATACACTGAACACGTGGCTGATCATGCACTGCTCATGTGACTGAGCATGCACTGATCACGTAGCTATCATGCATTGATCACTTGGTTATCATGCACTGATAACGTGGCTGATCATACACTGATCACGTGACTGCACATGCAATGATGACATGGCTGATCATTCAGTGATCACGTGATTGATCATGCACTGATCACGTGGCTGATCATACAATGATCACGTGACTCATCATGCACTGATCACGTGAATGATCATTCACTGATAACGTGCCTGATCATGCACTGATCACGTGGTGATCATGCACTGATCTGAAGCTAATCATAGACTGTTCACGTGACTTCATGCACTGATCACTTGCCTGATCATGTACTGATCAAGTGGCTGATCATGCACTGATCACCTGACTGATCATACACTGATCACGTGGCTGACTATGCACTGATCACGTAGCTGATCATACACTGATCAAGTGACTGTGCATGCACTGATAACGTGGCTGATCATACACTGATCAGGTGCCTGATCATGCACTGATCACGTTGCGGATCATGCACTGATCACGTGGCTGATCATACTCTGATCACGAAGCTGATCATACACTGATCACGTGACTGCATGCACTGATCACTTGACTGTGCATGCACTGATCACGTGGATGATCATGCACTGATTAATCATGTACTGGTCACGTGGCTATCATGCACTGATCACGTGGCTGATCATACACTGATCACGTGACTGATCATGCACTGATCACGTGGCTCTCATGCACTGATCACTTGATTGTGCATGCAATAATCACGTGGATGATCATGCACTGATAACGTGCCTGATCATGCACTGATCCCGTGGTGATCATACACTGATCTGAAGCTAATCATAGACTGTTCACGTGACTTCATGCACTGATCACTTGCCTGATCATGCACTGATCAAGTGGCTGATCATGCAGTGATCACCTGACTGATCAAACACTGATCACGTGACTGATCATGCACTGATCACGACATGATCATGCACTAAATACGTGGCTGATCATGCACTGATCACGTAGCTGATCATACACTGATCAAGTGACTGTGCATGCACTGATAACGTGGCTGATCATACACTGATCAGGTGCCTGATCATGCACTGATCACGTTGCGGATCATGCACTGATCACGTGGCTGATCATACTCTGATCACGAAGTTGATCATACACTGATCACGTGACTGCATGCACTGATCACTTGACTGTGCATGCACTGATCACGTGGATGATCATGCACTGATTAATCATGTACTGGTCACGTGGCTATCATGCACTGATCACGTGGCTGATCATACACTGATCACGTGACTGATCATGCACAGAGCATGTGGCTCTCATGCACTGATCACTTGATTGTGCATGCAATAATCACGTGGATGATCATGCACTTATCACATGGCTGTTCATGAACTGATTACGTGACTTAGCATGCAATGGTCTCGTGTCTGAATGGTGCTGATCATGTGAGTGATCATGAACTGATCACGTGGCTATCATGCACTGATGACGTGCCTCAGGAGGTAATAACCAAAGAGCTGAGCAGGCACGAATCACGCAATCAGCAGGCAATAATCATGGACCTCAGCTGTGATGAATCATGCTGCTCAGCTGGCAGTCATCAAGCAGCTGAATAGGCAGGAATCAGACGGCTCAGCTGGCAATTGTCAAGCAGATGAGCAGGCAGGAACCACGCAGCTAAGATGGCAATTGTCAAGTAGCTTATCCGACAGGATCACGCAGCTCAGTAGTCCCTGGTCATGGGACTCAGCAGGCACTGTTCACGTGGCTGATCATACACTGATCAAGTGACTGATCATAAACTGATCACGTGCCTGATCATGCACTGATCACGTAGCTGATCATACACTGATCACGTGACTGTGCATGCACTGATAACGTGGCTGATCATACACTGATCACGTGCCTGATCATGCACTGATCACGTTGCGGATCATGCACTGATCACGTGGCTGATCATACACTGATCACGTGGCTGATCATACTCTGATCACATGGCTGATCATGCGCTGATCACGTGGCTGATCATACATTGATCACGTGACTGGATGCACTGATCACTTGACTGTGCTTCCACTGATCACGTGGATGATATTGCACTGATTAAGCCTGTACTGGGCACGTGGCTATCATGCACTGGATATCATACACTCATCACGTGCCTGATCATGCAGTGATAATGTGGCTGATCATACACTGATCACGTGGCTGATCATGCACTAATCAGGTTGCGCATCATGCACTGATCAAGTAGCTGATCATACACTGATAACGTAGCTGACATTCACTGATCACTTGGCTGATCATACACTGAACACGTGGCTGATCATGCACTGCTCATGTGACTGAGCATGCACTGATCACGTAGCTATCATGCATTGATCACTTGGTTATCATGCACTGATAACGTGGCTGATCATACACTGATCACGTGACTGCACATGCAATGATGACATGGCTGATCATTCAGTGATCACGTGATTGATCATGCACTGATCACGTGGCTGATCATACAATGATCACGTGGCTCATCATGCACTGATCACGTGAATGATCATTCACTGATAACGTGCCTGATCATGCACTGATCACGTGGTGATCATGCACTGATCTGAAGCTAATCATAGACTGTTCACGTGACTTCATGCACTGATCACTTGCCTGATCATGTACTGATCAAGTGGCTGATCATGCACTGATCACCTGACTGATCATACACTGATCACGTGGCTGACTATGCACTGATCACGTAGCTGATCATACACTGATCAAGTGACTGTGCATGCACTGATAACGTGGCTGATCATACACTGATCAGGTGCCTGATCATGCACTGATCACGTTGCGGATCATGCACTGATCACGTGGCTGATCATACTCTGATCACGAAGCTGATCATACACTGATCACGTGACTGCATGCACTGATCACTTGACTGTGCATGCACTGATCACATGGATGATCATGCACTGATTAATCATGTACTGGTCACGTGGCTATCATGCACTGATCACGTGGCTGATCATACACTGATCACGTGACTGATCATGCACTGATCACGTGGCTCTCATGCACTGATCACTTGATTGTGCATGCAATAATCACGTGGATGATCATGCACTGATAACGTGCCTGATCATGCACTGATCCCGTGGTGATCATACACTGATCTGAAGCTAATCATAGACTGTTCACGTGACTTCATGCACTGATCACTTGCCTGATCATGCACTGATCAAGTGGCTGATCATGCAGTGATCACCTGACTGATCAAACACTGATCACGTGACTGATCATGCACTGATCACGACATGATCATGCACTAAATACGTGGCTGATCATGCACTGATCACGTAGCTGATCATACACTGATCAAGTGACTGTGCATGCACTGATAACGTGGCTGATCATACACTGATCAGGTGCCTGATCATGCACTGATCACGTTGCGGATCATGCACTGATCACGTGGCTGATCATACTCTGATCACGAAGCTGATCATACACTGATCACGTGACTGCATGCACTGATCACTTGACTGTGCATGCACTGATCACGTGGATGATCATGCACTGATTAATCATGTACTGCTCACGTGGCTATCATGCACTGATCACGTGGCTGATCATACACTGATCACGTGACTGATCATGCACAGAGCACGTGGCTCTCATGCACTGATCACTTGATTGTGCATGCAATATTCACGTGGATGATCATGCACTTATCACATGGCTGTTCATGAACTGATTACGTGACTTAGCATGCAATGGTCTCGTGTCTGAATGGTGCTGATCATGTGAGTGATCATGAACTGATCACGTGGCTATCATGCACTGATGACGTGCCTCAGGAGGTAATAACCAAAGAGCTGAGCAGGCACGAATCACGCAATCAGCAGGCAATAATCATGGACCTCAGCTGTGATGAATCATGCTGCTCAGCTGGCAGTCATCAAGCAGCTGAATAGGCAGGAATCAGACGGCTCAGCTGGCAATTGTCAAGCAGATGAGCAGGCAGGAACCACGCAGCTAAGATGGCAATTGTCAAGTAGCTTATCCGACAGGATCACGCAGCTCAGTAGTCCCTGGTCATGGGACTCAGCAGGCACTGTTCACGTGGCTGATCATACACTGATCAAGTGACTGATCATGAACTGATCACGTGCCTGATCATGCACTGATCACGTGGCTGATCATTCACTGATCACGTGACTGATCATGAACTGATCACGTGCCTGATCATGCACTAATCACGTTGCGGATCATGCACTGAAACCGTGGCTGATCATACACTGATCACGTGGCTGATCATACTCTGATCACATGGCTGATCATGCACTGATCACGTGGCTGATCATACTCTGATCACGAAGCTGATCATACATTGATCACGTGACTGGATGCCCTGATCACTTGACTGTGCTTGCACTGATCACGTGGATGATCATGCACTGATTAATCATGTACTGGGCACGTGGCTATCATGCACTGGATATCATACACTGATCACGTGCCTAATCATGCACTGATAATGTTGCGCATCATGCACTGATCAAGTAGCTGATCATACACTGATCATGTGGCTGATCATGCACTGATCATGTGACTGAGCATGCACTGATCACGTAGCTATCATGCATTGATAACTTGGTTATCATGCACTGATAATGTGGCTGATCATACACTGATCACGTGACTGCACATGCAATGATGACATGGCTGATCATTCAGTGATCACGTGATTGATCATGCACTGATCATGTGGCTGATGATTCACTAATCACGTTGCTGATCATGCACTGCTCAGGTGGCTATCATGCACTGATCACGTGGCTGATCATACACTGATCACGTGACTCATCATGCACTGATCACGTGACTGATAATGCACTGATCACGTGCCTGATCATGCAATGATCACGTGGCTGATCATGCACTGATCTGAAGCTAATCATAGACTGTTCATGTGACTTCATGCACTGATCACTTGCCATATCGTGCACTGATCAATTGGCTGATCATGCACTGATCACCTGACTGATCATACACTGATCACGTGCCTGATTATGCACTGATTACGTGCCTGATCATGCACTAATTACGTGGCTGATCATGCACTGATGACGTAGCTCATCATACACTGAACACGTGACTGTGCATGCACTGATAACGTGGCTGATCATGCACTGATCACGTGGCTGATCATGCACTGATCCTGAGGCTGATCATACACTGATCACGTGCCTGATCATGCACTGATCACGTGGCTGATCATACACTGATCACGTGGCTGATCATACACTGATCACGTGGCTGCATGCACTGATCACTTCACTGTGCATGCACTGATCACGTGGATGATCATGCTCTGATTAATCATGTACTGGTCACGTGGCTATCATGCACTGATCACGTGGCTGATCATACACTGATTACGTGACTGATCATGCACAGATCACGTGGCTCTCATGCACTGATCACTTGATTATGCATGCAATAATCACGTGGATGATCATGCACGGATCACGAGCCTGATCATGCACTGATCATGTGTCTGATCATGCACTGATCACGTGCCTGATCATGCACTGATCAAGTGGCTGATCATGCACTGATCACGTGCCTGATCATGCACTGATCAAGTGGCTGATCATGCACTGATCACGTGTCTGATCATACACTGATCACGTGTACGATCATGCACTGATCACGTAGCTGATCATACACTGATCACATGGCTATCATGCACTGATGCCCTGGCTGATCATGCACTGATCAGGTGACTGCATTCACTGAACACCTGGCTGATCATGCACTGATCATGTGGCTGATCATACACTGATCACGTGGCTATCATACACTGATCACATGGCTATCATGCACTGATCCCCTGGCTGATCATGCACTGATCAGGTGACTGCATTCACTGAACACCTGGCTGATCATGCACTGATCATGTGGCTGATCATACACTGATCACGTGACTGATCATGCACTAATCACATTGCGGATCATGCACTGATCACGTGGCTGATAATGCACTGATCACATGGCTGATCATGCACTGATCACGAAGTTGATCATACACTGATCACGTGACTGTGCATGCACTGATCACGTGGCTGATAATGCACTGATCACGAAGTTGATCATACACTGATCACGTGACTGCATGCACTCATCACGGGGCTGATCATGCCCTGATACCCTGGCTCTCATACACTGATCAGGTGACTGATCATGCACTCTTCACGTGCCTGATCATGCACTGATCATTTGGCTGATCATACACTGATCACGTTACTGTGCATGCACTTATCACGTGGCTATCATGCACTGATCACGTGGCTGATCATGCACTGATCACATGGATGATCATACACTGATCACGTGACAGATCATGCACTGAAGACCTGACTGATCATGCACTGATCACGTGGCTATCATGCACTGATCACGTGGCTATCATGCACTGATCACGTGACTGATCACGTGGCTATCGTGACCTGATCATGTGACTGCGCTTGCACTGATCACGGAACTGTCGGCAATGGTAACTTGCTATCATACACTGATCACGTGGCTGATCCTGCACTGATCATGTGAGTGAGCATGCACCGATCACGTAGCTACATGCATTGGTCCCTTGGCTATCATGCACTGATCACGTGGCTGATCATACACTGATCACCTGACGGTGCATGCACTGATCACGTGGCTGATAATGCACTGATCACGTGGCTGATCATGTACTGATCACGTGGCTATCATGACCTGATCACGTGGCTGATCATGCACTGATCATGTGACTGAGCATGCACTGATCACATAGCTATCATGCATTGATCACTTGGTTATCATGCACTGATAACGTGGCTGATCATACACTGATCACGGGACTGCACATGCAATGATGACATGGCTGATCATTCAGTGATCACGTGATTGATCATGCACTGATCATGTAGCTGATCATTCACTAATCACGTTGCTGCTCATGCACTGCTCAGGTGGCTATCATGCACTGATCACGTGGCTGATCACGCACTGATCACGTGACTGATCATGCACTGATCACGTGACTGATCATGCACTGATAACGTGCCTGATCATGCACTGATCACGTGGTGATCATACACTGATCACGAAGCTGATCATACACTGATCACGTGACTGCATGCACTGATCACTTGACTGTGCATGCACTGATCACGTGGCTGATCATACACTGATCACGTTACTGATCATGCACAGATCACGTGGCTCTCATGCACTGATCACTTGATTGTGCATGCAATAATCACGTGGATGATCATGCACTGATAACGTGCCTGATCATGCACTGATCACGTGGTGATCATACACTGATCTGATGCTAATCATAGACTGTTCACGTGACTTCATGCACTGATCACTTGCCTGATCATGCACTGATCACGTGGCTGATCATACTCTGATCAGGTGACTGCATGCACTGATCACTTGACTGTGCATGCACTGATCACGTGGATGATCATGCACTGATTAATCATGTACTGCTCACGTGGCTATCATGCACTGATCACGTGGATGATCATACACTGATCACGTGACTGATCATGCACAGAGCACGTGGCTCTCATGCACTGATCACTTGATTGTGCATGCAATAATCACGTGGATGATCATGCACTGATAACGTGCCTGATCATGCACTGATCCCGTGGTGATCATACACTGATCTGAAGCTAATCATAGACTGTTCACGTGACTTCATGCACTGATCACTTGCCTGATCATGCACTGATCAAGTGGCTGATCATGCAGTGATCACCTGACTGATCAAACACTGATCACGTGACTGATCATGCACTGATCACGACATGATCATGCACTAAATACGTGGCTGATCATGCACTGATCACGTAGCTGATCATACACTGATCAAGTGACTGTGCATGCACTGATAACGTGGCTGATCATACACTGATCAGGTGCCTGATCATGCACTGATCACGTTGCGGATCATGCACTGATCACGTGGCTGATCATACTCTGATCACGAAGTTGATCATACACTGATCACGTGACTGCATGCACTGATCACTTGACTGTGCATGCACTGATCACGTGGATGATCATGCACTGATTAATCATGTACTGGTCACGTGGCTATCATGCACTGATCACGTGGCTGATCATACACTGATCACGTGACTGATCATGCACAGAGCACGTGGCTCTCATGCACTGATCACTTGATTGTGCATGCAATAATCACGTGGATGATCATGCACTTATCACATGGCTGTTCATGAACTGATTACGTGACTTAGCATGCAATGGTCTCGTGTCTGAATGGTGCTGATCATGTGAGTGATCATGAACTGATCACGTGGCTATCATGCACTGATGACGTCCCTCAGGAGGTAATAACCAAAGAGCTGAGCAGGCACGAATCACGCAATCAGCAGGCAATAATCATGGACCTCAGCTGTGATGAATCATGCTGCTCAGCTGGCAGTCATCAAGCAGCTGAATAGGCAGGAATCAGACGGCTCAGCTGGCAATTGTCAAGCAGATGAGCAGGCAGGAACCACGCAGCTAAGATGGCAATTGTCAAGTAGCTTATCCGACAGGATCACGCAGCTCAGTAGTCCCTGGTCATGGGACTCAGCAGGCACTGTTCACGTGGCTGATCATACACTGATCAAGTGACTGATCATAAACTGATCACATGCCTGATCATGCACTGATCACGTAGCTGATCATACACTGATCACGTGACTGTGCATGCACTGATAACGTGGCTGATCATACACTGATCACGTGCCTGATCATGCACTGATCACGTTGCGGATCATGCACTGATCACGTGGCTGATCATACACTGATCACGTGGCTGATCATACTCTGATCACATGGCTGATCATGCGCTGATCACGTGGCTGATCATACATTGATCACGTGACTGGATGCACTGATCACTTGACTGTGCTTGCACTGATCACGTGGATGATATTGCACTGATTAAGCCTGTACTGGGCACGTGGCTATCATGCACTGGATATCATACACTGATCACGTGCCTGATCATGCAGTGATAATGTGGCTGATCATACACTGATCACGTGGCTGATCATGCACTAATCAGGTTGCGCATCATGCACTGATCAAGTAGCTGATCATACACTGATAACGTAGCTGACATTCACTGATCACTTGGCTGATCATACACTGAACACGTGGCTGATCATGCACTGCTCATGTGACTGAGCATGCACTGATCACGTAGCTATCATGCATTGATCACTTGGTTATCATGCACTGATAACGTGGCTGATCATACACTGATCACGTGACTGCACATGCAATGATGACATGGCTGATCATTCAGTGATCACGTGATTGATCATGCACTGATCACGTGGCTGATCATACAATGATCACGTGGCTCATCATGCACTGATCACGTGAATGATCATTCACTGATAACGTGCCTGATCATGCACTGATCACGTGGTGATCATGCACTGATCTGAAGCTAATCATAGACTGTTCACGTGACTTCATGCACTGATCACTTGCCTGATCATGTACTGATCAAGTGGCTGATCATGCACTGATCACCTGACTGATCATACACTGATCACGTGGCTGACTATGCACTGATCACGTAGCTGATCATACACTGATCAAGTGACTGTGCATGCACTGATAACGTGGCTGATCATACACTGATCAGGTGCCTGATCATGCACTGATCACGTTGCGGATCATGCACTGATCACGTGGCTGATCATACTCTGATCACGAAGCTGATCATACACTGATCACGTGACTGCATGCACTGATCACTTGACTGTGCATGCACTGATCACGTGGATGATCATGCACTGATTAATCATGTACTGGTCACGTGGCTATCATGCACTGATCACGTGGCTGATCATACACTGATCACGTGACTGATCATGCACTGATCACGTGGCTCTCATGCACTGATCACTTGATTGTGCATGCAATAATCACGTGGATGATCATGCACTGATAACGTGCCTGATCATGCACTGATCCCGTGGTGATCATACACTGATCTGAAGCTAATCATAGACTGTTCACGTGACTTCATGCACTGATCACTTGCCTGATCATGCACTGATCAAGTGGCTGATCATGCAGTGATCACCTGACTGATCAAACACTGATCACGTGACTGATCATGCACTGATCACGACATGATCATGCACTAAATACGTGGCTGATCATGCACTGATCACGTAGCTGATCATACACTGATCAAGTGACTGTGCATGCACTGATAACGTGGCTGATCATACACTGATCAGGTGCCTGATCATGCACTGATCACGTTGCGGATCATGCACTGATCACGTGGCTGATCATACTCTGATCACGAAGCTGATCATACACTGATCACGTGACTGCATGCACTGATCACTTGACTGTGCATGCACTGATCACGTGGATGATCACGCACTGATTAATCATGTACTGCTCACGTGGCTATCATGCACTGATCACGTGGATGATCATACACTGATCACGTGACTGATCATGCACAGAGCACGTGGCTCTCATGCACTGATCACTTGATTGTGCATGCAATATTCACGTGGATGATCATGCACTTATCACATGGCTGTTCATGAACTGATTACGTGACTTAGCATGCAATGGTCTCGTGTCTGAATGGTGCTGATCATGTGAGTGATCATGAACTGATCACGTGGCTATCATGCACTGATGACGTGCCTCAGGAGGTAATAACCAAAGAGCTGAGCAGGCACGAATCACGCAATCAGCAGGCAATAATCATGGACCTCAGCTGTGATGAATCATGCTGCTCAGCTGGCAGTCATCAAGCAGCTGAATAGGCAGGAATCAGACGGCTCAGCTGGCAATTGTCAAGCAGATGAGCAGGCAGGAACCACGCAGCTAAGATGGCAATTGTCAAGTAGCTTATCCGACAGGATCACGCAGCTCAGTAGTCCCTGGTCATGGGACTCAGCAGGCACTGTTCACGTGGCTGATCATACACTGATCAAGTGACTGATCATGAACTGATCACGTGCCTGATCATGCACTGATCACGTGGCTGATCATTCACTGATCACGTGACTGATCATGAACTGATCACGTGCCTGATCATGCACTAATCACGTTGCGGATCATGCACTGAAACCGTGGCTGATCATACACTGATCACGTGGCTGATCATACTCTGATCACATGGCTGATCATGCACTGATCACGTGGCTGATCATACTCTGATCACGAAGCTGATCATACATTGATCACGTGACTGGATGCCCTGATCACTTGACTGTGCTTGCACTGATCACGTGGATGATCATGCACTGATTAATCATGTACTGGGCACGTGGCTATCATGCACTGGATATCATACACTGATCACGTGCCTAATCATGCACTGATAATGTTGCGCATCATGCACTGATCAAGTAGCTGATCATACACTGATCATGTGGCTGATCATGCACTGATCATGTGACTGAGCATGCACTGATCACGTAGCTATCATGCATTGATAACTTGGTTATCATGCACTGATAATGTGGCTGATCATACACTGATCACGTGACTGCACATGCAATGATGACATGGCTGATCATTCAGTGATCACGTGATTGATCATGCACTGATCATGTGGCTGATGATTCACTAATCACGTTGCTGATCATGCACTGCTCAGGTGGCTATCATGCACTGATCACGTGGCTGATCATACACTGATCACGTGACTCATCATGCACTGATCACGTGACTGATAATGCACTGATCACGTGCCTGATCATGCAATGATCACGTGGCTGATCATGCACTGATCTGAAGCTAATCATAGACTGTTCATGTGACTTCATGCACTGATCACTTGCCATATCGTGCACTGATCAATTGGCTGATCATGCACTGATCACCTGACTGATCATACACTGATCACGTGCCTGATTATGCACTGATTACGTGCCTGATCATGCACTAATTACGTGGCTGATCATGCACTGATGACGTAGCTCATCATACACTGAACACGTGACTGTGCATGCACTGATAACGTGGCTGATCATGCACTGATCACGTGGCTGATCATGCACTGATCCTGAGGCTGATCATACACTGATCACGTGCCTGATCATGCACTGATCACGTGGCTGATCATACACTGATCACGTGGCTGATCATACACTGATCACGTGGCTGCATGCACTGATCACTTCACTGTGCATGCACTGATCACGTGGATGATCATGCTCTGATTAATCATGTACTGGTCACGTGGCTATCATGCACTGATCACGTGGCTGATCATACACTGATTACGTGACTGATCATGCACAGATCACGTGGCTCTCATGCACTGATCACTTGATTATGCATGCAATAATCACGTGGATGATCATGCACGGATCACGAGCCTGATCATGCACTGATCATGTGTCTGATCATGCACTGATCACGTGCCTGATCATGCACTGATCAAGTGGCTGATCATGCACTGATCACGTGCCTGATCATGCACTGATCAAGTGGCTGATCATGCACTGATCACGTGTCTGATCATACACTGATCACGTGTACGATCATGCACTGATCACGTAGCTGATCATACACTGATCACATGGCTATCATGCACTGATGCCCTGGCTGATCATGCACTGATCAGGTGACTGCATTCACTGAACACCTGGCTGATCATGCACTGATCATGTGGCTGATCATACACTGATCACGTGGCTATCATACACTGATCACATGGCTATCATGCACTGATCCCCTGGCTGATCATGCACTGATCAGGTGACTGCATTCACTGAACACCTGGCTGATCATGCACTGATCATGTGGCTGATCATACACTGATCACGTGACTGATCATGCACTAATCACATTGCGGATCATGCACTGATCACGTGGCTGATAATGCACTGATCACATGGCTGATCATGCACTGATCACGAAGTTGATCATACACTGATCACGTGACTGTGCATGCACTGATCACGTGGCTGATAATGCACTGATCACGAAGTTGATCATACACTGATCACGTGACTGCATGCACTCATCACGGGGCTGATCATGCCCTGATACCCTGGCTCTCATACACTGATCAGGTGACTGATCATGCACTCTTCACGTGCCTGATCATGCACTGATCATTTTGGCTGATCATACACTGATCACGTTACTGTGCATGCACTTATCACGTGGCTATCATGCACTGATCACGTGGCTGATCATGCACTGATCACATGGATGATCATACACTGATCACGTGACAGATCATGCACTGAAGACCTGACTGATCATGCACTGATCACGTGGCTATCATGCACTGATCACGTGGCTATCATGCACTGATCACGTGACTGATCACGTGGCTATCGTGACCTGATCATGTGACTGCGCTTGCACTGATCACGGAACTGTCGGCAATGGTAACTTGCTATCATACACTGATCACGTGGCTGATCCTGCACTGATCATGTGAGTGAGCATGCACCGATCACGTAGCTACATGCATTGGTCCCTTGGCTATCATGCACTGATCACGTGGCTGATCATACACTGATCACCTGACGGTGCATGCACTGATCACGTGGCTGATAATGCACTGATCACGTGGCTGATCATGTACTGATCACGTGGCTATCATGACCTGATCACGTGGCTGATCATGCACTGATCATGTGACTGAGCATGCACTGATCACATAGCTATCATGCATTGATCACTTGGTTATCATGCACTGATAACGTGGCTGATCATACACTGATCACGGGACTGCACATGCAATGATGACATGGCTGATCATTCAGTGATCACGTGATTGATCATGCACTGATCATGTAGCTGATCATTCACTAATCACGTTGCTGCTCATGCACTGCTCAGGTGGCTATCATGCACTGATCACGTGGCTGATCACGCACTGATCACGTGACTGATCATGCACTGATCACGTGACTGATCATGCACTGATAACGTGCCTGATCATGCACTGATCACGTGGTGATCATACACTGATCACGAAGCTGATCATACACTGATCACGTGACTGCATGCACTGATCACTTGACTGTGCATGCACTGATCACGTGGCTGATCATACACTGATCACGTTACTGATCATGCACAGATCACGTGGCTCTCATGCACTGATCACTTGATTGTGCATGCAATAATCACGTGGATGATCATGCACTGATAACGTGCCTGATCATGCACTGATCACGTGGTGATCATACACTGATCTGATGCTAATCATAGACTGTTCACGTGACTTCATGCACTGATCACTTGCCTGATCATGCACTGATCACGTGGCTGATCATACTCTGATCACGTGACTGCATGCACTGATCACTTGACTGTGCATGCACTGATCACGTGGATGATCATGCACTGATTAATCATGTACTGCTCACGTGGCTATCATGCACTGATCACGTGGATGATCATACACTGATCACGTGACTGATCATGCACAGAGCACGTGGCTCTCATGCACTGATCACTTGATTGTGCATGCAATAATCACGTGGATGATCATGCACTTATCACATGGCTGTTCATGAACTGATTACGTGACTTAGCGTGCAATGGTCTCATGTCTGAATGGTGCTGATCATGTGACTGATCATGAACTGATCAAGTGGCTATCATGCACTGATGACGTGCCTCAGGAGGTAATAACCAAAGAGCTGAGCAGGCACGAATCACGCAATCAGCAGGCAATAATCATGGACCTCAGCTGTGATGAATCATGCTGCTCAGCTGGCAGTCATCAAGCAGCTGAATAGGCAGGAATCAGACGGCTCAGCTGGCAATTGTCAAGCATATGAGCAGGCAGGAACCACGCAGCTAAGATGGCAATTGTCAAGTAGCTTATCCGACAGGATCACGCAGCTCAGTAGTCCCTGGTCACGGGACTCAGCAGGCACTGTTCACGTGGCTGATCATACACTGACCAAGTGACTGATCATGAACTGATCACGTGCCTGATCATGCACTGATCACGTGGCTGAGCATACAGTGATCACGTAACTCTGCATGCACTGATCATGTGGCTGATCATGCACTGATCACGTGGCTGATAATGCCCTGATAACCTGGTTATCATACACTGATCACATGACTGATCATACACTCTTCACGTGCCTGATCATGCACTGATCTCGTGGCTTATCATGCACTGATCACGAATCTGATCATATACTGATCACATGACTGTGCATGCACTGATCACGTGGCTGATAATGCACTGATCACGTGGCTGATCATACATTGATCACGTGGCTGATCATGCACTAATCACGTTGCGGATCATGCACTGATCACGTGGCTGATCATGTACTGGTCAGCTGGCTATCATGCACTGATTACGTGGCTGATCATACACTGATCACATGGCTATCATGCACTGATCCCCTGGCTGATCATGCACTGAACAGGTGACTGTGCATTCACTGAACACCTGGCTGATCATGCACTGATCCTGTGGCTGATCATACACTGATCACGTGACTGATTATGCACTAATCACGTTGCGGATCATGCACTGATCACGTGGCTGATAATGCACTGATCACATGGCTGATCATGCACTGATCACGAAGTTGAGCATACACTGATCACGTGACTGTGCATGCACTGATCACGTGGCTGATAATGCACTGATTACGAAGCTGAGCATACACTGATCACGTGACTGTGCATGCACTCATCACGGTGCTGATCATGCACTGATCACGTGGCTGATCATGCCCTGATACCCTGGCTCTCATACACTGATCAGGTGACTGATCATGCACTCTTCACGTGCCTGATCATACACTGATCATTTGGCTGATCATACACTGATTACGTTACTGTGCATGCACTTATCACGTGGCTATCATGCACTGATAACGTGGCTGATCATGCACTGATCTCATGGATGATCACACATTGATCACGTGACAGATCATGCACTGATCACGTGGCTATCATGCACTGATCACATGACTGCGCATGCACTGATTATGTGGATGATCATACACTGATCACGTGACTGATCATGCACTTATCACGTGGCTATCGTGACCTGATCATGTGACTGCCGCTAGCACTGATCACGGAACTGTCGGCAATGGTAACTGGGCTATCATACACTGATCACGTGGTTGATCCTGCACTGATCATGTGACTGAGCATGCACCGATCACGTAGCTACATGCATTGGTCCCTTGGCTGTCATGCACTGACCACGTGGCTGATCATACACTGATCACCTGACTGTGCATGCACTGATCACGTGGCTGATAATGCACTGATCACGTTGCTGATCATGTACTGATCACGTGGCTATCATGACCTGATCACGTGGCTGATCATATAATGATCATCTGACTGATCATGCACTGATCATGTGGCTATCATGCACTGATCACGTGGATGATCATACATTGAACACGTGACTGTTCATGCACTGATCACCTGGTTATCATGCACTGATCACATAGCTGATCATGCACTGTTCACGTGCCTGATCATGCACTGAAGACGTGACCGATAATGCACTGATCACGTGGCTATCATGCACTGATCATGTGACTGCGCATGCAGTGATCTCGAGGATGATCATACACTGATCACGTGGCTGATCAGGAACTGATCACGTGGCTGAGCATACAGTGATCACGTGTCTAAATGTTTCTGATCATGTTATTGATCATGTGCTGATCACGTGGGTATCATGCACTGATCACGTGACTGTGCATGCACTCATCATATAACTGTAGGCAATGATCACATGCCTATCATGCACTGACCACGTGGCTGATCATGCACTGATCATGTGACTGAGTATTCACTAATCACGTAGCTATCATGCATTCATCACTTGGCTATCATGCACTGATCACGTGGCTGATCATACAGTGATCACGTGACTGCACATGCACTGATCATGTGGCTGATCATGCACTAATCACGTTGCTGATCATGCACTGGTCAGGTGCCTATCATGCACTGATTACGTGGCTGATCATGCACTGATCACATGGCAATCATGCGCTGATCACGTGGCTGATCATACACTGGTCACGTGACTGATCATGCACGGATCACGAGCCTGATCATGCACTGATCATGTGTCTGATCATGCACTGATCATGTGACTGATCATGCACTGTTCACGTGGCTGATCATGCACTGATCACGAAGCTGATCATACACTGATCACGTGACTGCATGCACTGACCACTTGGCTGATCATGCACTGATCACATGGCAATCATGCACTGATCACGTGGCTGATCATGCACTGATCACGAAGGTGATCATAGACTGATCACGTGACTGCATGCACTGACCACTTGGCTGATCATGCACTGATCAAGTGGCTGATCATGCACTGATCACGTGTCTGATCATACACTGATCACGGTACTGATCATGCACTGATCACGTAGCTGATCATACACTGATCACATGACTCTGCATGCACTGATAACATGGCTGATCATGCACTGATCACGTGGCTGATCATACACTGATCACGTGCCTGATCATGCACTAATCACGTTGCGGATCATGCACTGAAACCGTGGCTGATCATACACTGATAACGTGGCTGATCATACTCTGATCATATGGCTGATCATGCACTGATCACGTGGCTGATCATACTCTGATCACGAAGCTGATCATACATTGATCACGTGACTGGATGAGCTGATCACTTGACTGTGCTTGCACTGATCACGTGGATGATCATGCACTGATTAATCATGTACTGGGCACGTGGCTATCATGCACTGGATATCATACACTGATCACGTGCCTGATCATGCAGTGATAATGTGGCTGATCATACACTGATCACGTGGATGATCATGCACTAATCACGTTGTGGATCATGCACTGATCAAGTGGCTGATCATACACTGATAACGTGGCTGACATTCACTGATCACTTGGCTGATCTTACACTGATCACGTGGCTGATCATGCACTGATCATGTGACTGAGCATGCACTGATCACGTGGTGATCATACACTGATCTGATGCTAATCATAGACTGTTCACGTGACTTCATGCACTGATCACTTGCCTGATCATGCACTGATCACGTGGCTGATCATACTCTGATCACGTGACTGCATGCACTGATCACTTGACTGTGCATGCACTGATCACGTGGATGATCATGCACTGATTAATCATGTACTGCTCACGTGGCTATCATGCACTGATCACGTGGATGATCATACACTGATCACGTGACTGATCATGCACAGAGCACGTGGCTCTCATGCACTGATCACTTGATTGTGCATGCAATAATCACGTGGATGATCATGCACTTATCACATGGCTGTTCATGAACTGATTACGTGACTTAGCGTGCAATGGTCTCATGTCTGAATGGTGCTGATCATGTGACTGATCATGAACTGATCAAGTGGCTATCATGCACTGATGACGTGCCTCAGGAGGTAATAACCAAAGAGCTGAGCAGGCACGAATCACGCAATCAGCAGGCAATAATCATGGACCTCAGCTGTGATGAATCATGCTGCTCAGCTGGCAGTCATCAAGCAGCTGAATAGGCAGGAATCAGACGGCTCAGCTGGCAATTGTCAAGCATATGAGCAGGCAGGAACCACGCAGCTAAGATGGCAATTGTCAAGTAGCTTATCCGACAGGATCACGCAGCTCAGTAGTCCCTGGTCACGGGACTCAGCAGGCACTGTTCACGTGGCTGATCATACACTGACCAAGTGACTGATCATGAACTGATCACGTGCCTGATCATGCACTGATCACGTGGCTGAGCATACAGTGATCACGTAACTCTGCATGCACTGATCATGTGGCTGATCATGCACTGATCACGTGGCTGATAATGCCCTGATAACCTGGTTATCATACACTGATCACATGACTGATCATACACTCTTCACGTGCCTGATCATGCACTGATCTCGTGGCTTATCATGCACTGATCACGAATCTGATCATATACTGATCACATGACTGTGCATGCACTGATCACGTGGCTGATCATACATTGATCACGTGGCTGATCATGCACTAATCACGTTGCGGATCATGCACTGATCACGTGGCTGATCATGTACTGGTCAGCTGGCTATCATGCACTGATTACGTGGCTGATCATACACTGATCACATGGCTATCATGCACTGATCCCCTGGCTGATCATGCACTGAACAGGTGACTGTGCATTCACTGAACACCTGGCTGATCATGCACTGATCCTGTGGCTGATCATACACTGATCACGTGACTGATTATGCACTAATCACGTTGCGGATCATGCACTGATCACGTGGCTGATAATGCACTGATCACATGGCTGATCATGCACTGATCACGAAGTTGAGCATACACTGATCACGTGACTGTGCATGCACTGATCACGTGGCTGATAATGCACTGATTACGAAGCTGAGCATACACTGATCACGTGACTGTGCATGCACTCATCACGGTGCTGATCATGCACTGATCACGTGGCTGATCATGCCCTGATACCCTGGCTCTCATACACTGATCAGGTGACTGATCATGCACTCTTCACGTGCCTGATCATACACTGATCATTTGGCTGATCATACACTGATTACGTTACTGTGCATGCACTTATCACGTGGCTATCATGCACTGATAACGTGGCTGATCATGCACTGATCTCATGGATGATCACACATTGATCACGTGACAGATCATGCACTGATCACGTGGCTATCATGCACTGATCACATGACTGCGCATGCACTGATTATGTGGATGATCATACACTGATCACGTGACTGATCATGCACTTATCACGTGGCTATCGTGACCTGATCATGTGACTGCGCTTGCACTGATCACGGAACTGTCGGCAATGGTAACTGGGCTATCATACACTGATCACGTGGTTGATCCTGCACTGATCATGTGACTGAGCATGCACCGATCACGTAGCTACATGCATTGGTCCCTTGGCTGTCATGCACTGACCACGTGGCTGATCATACACTGATCACCTGACTGTGCATGCACTGATCACGTGGCTGATAATGCACTGATCACGTTGCTGATCATGTACTGATCACGTGGCTATCATGACCTGATCACGTGGCTGATCATATAATGATCACCTGACTGATCATGCACTGATCATGTGGCTATCATGCACTGATCACGTGGATGATCATACATTGAACACGTGACTGTTCATGCACTGATCACCTGGTTATCATGCACTGATCACATAGCTGATCATGCACTGTTCACGTGCCTGATCATGCACTGAAGACGTGACCGATAATGCACTGATCACGTGGCTATCATGCACTGATCATGTGACTGCGCATGCAGTGATCTCGAGGATGATCATACACTGATCACGTGGCTGATCAGGAACTGATCACGTGGCTGAGCATACAGTGATCACGTGTCTAAATGTTTCTGATCATGTTATTGATTCATGTGCTGATCACGTGGGTATCATGCACTGATCACGTGACTGTGCATGCACTCATCATATAACTGTAGGCAATGATCACATGCCTATCATGCACTGACCACGTGGCTGATCATGCACTGATCATGTGACTGAGTATTCACTAATCACGTAGCTATCATGCATTCATCACTTGGCTATCATGCACTGATCACGTGGCTGATCATACAGTGATCACGTGACTGCACATGCACTGATCATGTGGCTGATCATGCACTAATCACGTTGCTGATCATGCACTGGTCAGGTGCCTATCATGCACTGATTACGTGGCTGATCATGCACTGATCACATGGCAATCATGCGCTGATCACGTGGCTGATCATACACTGGTCACGTGACTGATCATGCACGGATCACGAGCCTGATCATGCACTGATCATGTGTCTGATCATGCACTGATCATGTGACTGATCATGCACTGTTCACGTGGCTGATCATGCACTGATCACGAAGCTGATCATACACTGATCACGTGACTGCATGCACTGACCACTTGGCTGATCATGCACTGATCACATGGCAATCATGCACTGATCACGTGGCTGATCATGCACTGATCACGAAGGTGATCATAGACTGATCACGTGACTGCATGCACTGACCACTTGGCTGATCATGCACTGATCAAGTGGCTGATCATGCACTGATCACGTGTCTGATCATACACTGATCACGGTACTGATCATGCACTGATCACGTAGCTGATCATACACTGATCACATGACTCTGCATGCACTGATAACATGGCTGATCATGCACTGATCACGTGGCTGATCATACACTGATCACGTGCCTGATCATGCACTAATCACGTTGCGGATCATGCACTGAAACCGTGGCTGATCATACACTGATAACGTGGCTGATCATACTCTGATCATATGGCTGATCATGCACTGATCACGTGGCTGATCATACTCTGATCACGAAGCTGATCATACATTGATCACGTGACTGGATGAGCTGATCACTTGACTGTGCTTGCACTGATCACGTGGATGATCATGCACTGATTAATCATGTACTGGGCACGTGGCTATCATGCACTGGATATCATACACTGATCACGTGCCTGATCATGCAGTGATAATGTGGCTGATCATACACTGATCACGTGGATGATCATGCACTAATCACGTTGTGGATCATGCACTGATCAAGTGGCTGATCATACACTGATAACGTGGCTGACATTCACTGATCACTTGGCTGATCTTACACTGATCACGTGGCTGATCATGCACTGATCATGTGACTGAGCATGCACTGATCACGTGACTGATCATGCACTGATAACGTGCCTGATCATGCACTGATCACGTGGTGATCATACACTGATCACGAAGCTGATCATACATTGATCACGTGACTGGATGAGCTGATCACTTGACTGTGCTTGCACTGATCACGTGGATGATCATGCACTGATTAATCATGTACTGGTCACGTGGCTATCATACACTGATCACGTGGCTATCATGCACTGATCACGTGACTGCGCATGCACTGATTATGTGGATGATCATACACTGATCACGTGACTGATCACGCACTGATCACGTGACTGATCATGCACTGATCACGTGGCTAACGTGACCTGATCATGTGACTGCGCTTGCAGTGATCACGGAACTGTTGGCAATGGTAACTTGGCTATCATACACTGATCACGTGGCTGATCCTGCACTGATCATGTGACTGAGCATGCACCGATCACGTGGCTACATGCATTGGTCCCTTGGCTATCATGCACTGATCACGTGGCTGATCATACACTGATTAATCATGTACTGGTTACGTGGCTATCATGCACTGATCACTTGATTGTGCCTGCAGTGATCACGTGGCTGATCATGCACTTATCACGTGGCTGATCATGCACTAATCACATGGCTGATCATGAACTGATCACGTGACTTAGCATGCAGTGATCTCGTGTCTGCATGGTGCTGATCATGTGACTGATCATGAACTTATCACGTGGCTATCATGCACTGATGATGTGCCTCAGGAAGCAATAACCAAAGAGCTGAGCAGGCATGAATCATGCAATCAGCAGGCAATAATCATTGACCTCAGCTGTGATGAATCATGCTGCTCAGCTGGCAATAATCAACCAGCTGAGCAGGTAGGAATCAGACGGCTCAGCTGGCAATTGTCAAGCAGATGAGCAGGTAGAAATCACGCAGCTCAGCTGGCAATTGTCAAGCAGCTCAGCAGACAGGAATCACGCAGCACAGTAGGCCCTGGTCATGAGACTCAGCAGGCACTTTTAACGTGGCTGATCTTACACTGATCAAGTGACTGATCATGCACTGATCACACGGCTGTCATACACTGATCATATGACTGTGCATGCACTGATCATGTGGATGATCATACACTGGTCACGTGACTGATCATGCACTGATCATGTGGCTGATCATGCACTGATCAAGTGGTTGATCATGCACTGATCACGTGGCTATCATGCAATGACCACGTGACTGCGCATGCACTGTTTATGTGAATGATCATACACTGATCACGTGACTGATCACGAACAGATCACGTGACTGATCTTGCACTGATCACGTGGCTATCATGCACTCATCACGTGACTGCGCATGCACTGATCACGTATCTGTAGGCAATGATCACTTGGCTATCATGCACTGATCACGTGGCTGATCATGCACTGATCAGGTGACTCAGCATGCACCGATCACATAGCTATCATGCATTGATCACTTGGCTATCATGCACTGATCACGTGGCTGATCATACACTGATCATGTGACTGCACATGCACGGATCACGTGGCTGATCATACAGTGATCATGTGGCGATCATGCACTGATCACGTGGCTGATCATGCACTCATCATGTTGCTGATCATGCACTGGTCAGCTGGCTATCATACACTGATTACGTGCCTGATCATGCACTGATCACGTAGCTATCATGCACTGATCACATGTCTATCATGCGGTGATCCCCTGGCTAATCATGCACTGATCACGTGACTGGTCATGCACTGATCTCGTGGCTGATCATTCACTGATCATGTGACTGATCATGCACTGATCCCGTGGCTGAATATGCAATGATCACAAAGCTCATCATACACTGACCACGGGACTCTGCATGCCCGGATCACGTGACTGATCACGCACTGATTTCGTGGCTATCATGCACTGATCACGTGGCTAATCATACATTCGTCACGTAACTAATCATGCAATGATCACGTGGTGATCTTGCACTGTTTACGTGGCTGATCATGCACTGTTCACGTAGCTATCATGTACTGATCACATGACTGAGCATGAAATGATCACGTGGATATCATACACTGATCACGTGACTGATCATGCACTGATCACGTGGCTGATAATGCACTGATCACGTGGCTGATCATGTACTGATCACGTGGCTATCATGCCCTGATCATGTGGCTGATCATATAATGATCACCTGACTGATCATGCACTGATCACGTGGCTATCATGCACTGATCACGTGGATGATCATACATTGAACACGTGACTGTTCATGCACTGATCACGTAGCTGATCATGCACTGTTCACGGGACTGATCATGCACTGAAGACGTGACCGATAATGCACTGATCACGTGGCTATCATGCACTGATCATGTGACTGCGCATGCAGTGATCTCGAGGATGATCATACACTGATCACGTGGCTGATCAGGAACTGATCACGTGACTAAGCATACAGTGATCACGTGTCTAAATGTTTCTTGTCATGTTATTAATCATGTGCTGATCACGTGGGTATCATGCACTGATCACATGACTGTGCATGCACTGATCATATAACTGTAGGCAATGATCACATGCCTATCATGCACTGACCACGTGGCTGATCATGCACTGATCATGTGACTGAGTATTCACTGATCACGTAGCTATCATGCATTCATCACTTGGCTATCATGCACTGATCACGTGGCTGATCATACAGTGATCACGTGACTGCACATGCACTGATCATGTGGCTGATCATGCACTAATCACGTTGCTGATCATGCACTGGTCAGGTGCCTATCATGCACTGATTACGTGGCTGATCATGCACTGATCACATGGCAATCATGCGCTGATCACGTGGCTGATCATACACTGGTCACGTGACTGATCATGCACGGATCACGAGCCTGATCATGCACTGATCATGTGTCTGATCATGCACTGATCATGTGACTGATCATGCACTGTTCACGTGGCTGATCATGCACTGATCACGAAGCTGATCATACACTGATCACGTGACTGCATGCACTGACCACTTGGCTGATCATGCACTGATCAAGTGGCTGATCATGCACTGATCACGTGCTGATTACACACTGATCACGTGTCTGATCATGCCCGGATAACATGGCTGATCATGCACTGATCACGTGTCTGATCATACACTGATCACGGTACTGATCATGCACTGATCACGTAGCTGATCATACACTGATCACATGACTCTGCATGCACTGATAACATGGCTGATCATGCACTGATCACGTGGCTGATCATACACTGATCACGTGCCTGATCATGCACTAATCACGTTGCGGATCATGCACTGAAACCGTGGCTGATCATACACTGATAACGTGGCTGATCATACTCTGATCATATGGCTGATCATGCACTGATCACGTGGCTGATCATACTCTGATCACGAAGCTGATCATACATTGATCACGTGACTGGATGAGCTGATCACTTGACTGTGCTTGCACTGATCACGTGGATGATCATGCACTGATTAATCATGTACTGGGCACGTGGCTATCATGCACTGGATATCATACACTGATCACGTGCCTGATCATGCAGTGATAATGTGGCTGATCATACACTGATCACGTGGATGATCATGCACTAATCACGTTGTGGATCATGCACTGATCAAGTGGCTGATCATACACTGATAACGTGGCTGACATTCACTGATCACTTGGCTGATCTTACACTGATCACGTGGCTGATCATGCACTGATCATGTGACTGAGCATGCACTGATCACGTGACTGATCATGCACTGATAACGTGCCTGATCATGCACTGATCACGTGGTGATCATACACTGATCACGAAGCTGATCATACATTGATCACGTGACTGGATGAGCTGATCACTTGACTGTGCTTGCACTGATCACGTGGATGATCATGCACTGATTAATCATGTACTGGTCACGTGGCTATCATGCACTGATCACGTGGCTATCATGCACTGATCACGTGACTGCGCATGCACTGATTATGTGGATGATCATACACTGATCACGTGACTGATCACGCACTGATCACGTGACTGATCATGCACTGATCACGTGGCTAACGTGACCTGATCATGTGACTGCGCTTGCAGTGATCACGGAACTGTTGGCAATGGTAACTTGGCTATCATACACTGATCACGTGGCTGATCCTGCACTGATCATGTGACTGAGCATGCACCGATCACGTGGCTACATGCATTGGTCCCTTGGCTATCATGCACTGATCACGTGGCTGATCATACACTGATTAATCATGTACTGGTTACGTGGCTATCATGCACTGATCACTTGATTGTGCCTGCAGTGATCACGTGGCTGATCATGCACTTATCACGTGGCTGATCATGCACTAATCACATGGCTGATCATGAACTGATCACGTGACTTAGCATGCAGTGATCTCGTGTCTGCATGGTGCTGATCATGTGACTGATCATGAACTTATCACGTGGCTATCATGCACTGATGATGTGCCTCAGGAAGCAATAACCAAAGAGCTGAGCAGGCATGAATCATGCAATCAGCAGGCAATAATCATTGACCTCAGCTGTGATGAATCATGCTGCTCAGCTGGCAATAATCAACCAGCTGAGCAGGTAGGAATCAGACGGCTCAGCTGGCAATTGTCAAGCAGATGAGCAGGTAGAAATCACGCAGCTCAGCTGGCAATTGTCAAGCAGCTCAGCAGACAGGAATCACGCAGCACAGTAGGCCCTGGTCATGAGACTCAGCAGGCACTTTTAACGTGGCTGATCTTACACTGATCAAGTGACTGATCATGCACTGATCACACGGCTATCATACACTGATCATATGACTGTGCATGCACTGATCATGTGGATGATCATACACTGGTCACGTGACTGATCATGCACTGATCATGTGGCTGATCATGCACTGATCAAGTGGTTGATCATGCACTGATCACGTGGCTATCATGCAATGACCACGTGACTGCGCATGCACTGTTTATGTGAATGATCATACACTGATCACGTGACTGATCACGAACAGATCACGTGACTGATCTTGCACTGATCACGTGGCTATCATGCACTCATCACGTGACTGCGCATGCACTGATCACGTATCTGTAGGCAATGATCACTTGGCTATCATGCACTGATCACGTGGCTGATCATGCACTGATCAGGTGACTCAGCATGCACCGATCACATAGCTATCATGCATTGATCACTTGGCTATCATGCACTGATCACGTGGCTGATCATACACTGATCATGTGACTGCACATGCACGGATCACGTGGCTGATCATACAGTGATCAGGTGGCGATCATGCACTGATCACGTGGCTGATCATGCACTCATCATGTTGCTGATCATGCACTGGTCAGCTGGCTATCATGCACTGATTACGTGCCTGATCATGCACTGATCACGTAGCTATCATGCACTGATCACATGTCTATCATGCGGTGATCCCCTGGCTAATCATGCACTGATCACGTGACTGGTCATGCACTGATCTCGTGGCTGATCATTCACTGATCATGTGACTGATCATGCACTGATCCCGTGGCTGAATATGCAATGATCACAAAGCTCATCATACACTGACCACGGGACTCTGCATGCCCGGATCACGTGACTGATCACGCACTGATTTCGTGGCTATCATGCACTGATCACGTGGCTAATCATACATTCGTCACGTAACTAATCATGCAATGATCACGTGGTGATCTTGCACTGTTTACGTGGCTGATCATGCACTGTTCACGTAGCTATCATGTACTGATCACATGACTGAGCATGAAATGATCACGTGGATATCATACACTGATCACGTGACTGATCATGCACTGATCACGTGGCTGATAATGCACTGATCACGTGGCTGATCATGTACTGATCACGTGGCTATCATGCCCTGATCATGTGGCTGATCATATAATGATCACCTGACTGATCATGCACTGATCACGTGGCTATCATGCACTGATCACGTGGATGATCATACATTGAACACGTGACTGTTCATGCACTGATCACCTGGTTATCATGCACTGATCACGTAGCTGATCATGCACTGTTCACGGGACTGATCATGCACTGAAGACGTGACCGATAATGCACTGATCACGTGGCTATCATGCACTGATCATGTGACTGCGCATGCAGTGATCTCGAGGATGATCATACACTGATCACGTGGCTGATCAGGAACTGATCACGTGACTAAGCATACAGTGATCACGTGTCTAAATGTTTCTTGTCATGTTATTAATCATGTGCTGATCACGTGGGTATCATGCACTGATCACATGACTGTGCATGCACTGATCATATAACTGTAGGCAATGATCACATGCCTATCATGCACTGACCACGTGGCTGATCATGCACTGATCATGTGACTGAGTATTCACTGATCACGTAGCTATCATGCATTCATCACTTGGCTATCATGCACTGATCACGTGGCTGATCATACAGTGATCACGTGACTGCACATGCACTGATCATGTGGCTGATCATGCACTAATCACGTTGCTGATCATGCACTGGTCAGGTGCCTATCATGCACTGATTACGTGGCTGATCATGCACTGATCACATGGCAATCATGCGCTGATCACGTGGCTGATCATACACTGGTCACGTGACTGATCATGCACGGATCACGAGCCTGATCATGCACTGATCATGTGTCTGATCATGCACTGATCATGTGACTGATCATGCACTGTTCACGTGGCTGATCATGCACTGATCACGAAGCTGATCATACACTGATCACGTGACTGCATGCACTGACCACTTGGCTGATCATGCACTGATCAAGTGGCTGATCATGCACTGATCACGTGCTGATTACACACTGATCACGTGTCTGATCATGCCCGGATAACATGGCTGATCATGCACTGATCACGTGGCTGAACATGCACTGATCACGTGGCTGATCATACACTGATCACGTGACTGTGCATGCACGGATGACATGGCTGATCATGCACTGATCACCTGACTGATCATACACTGATCACGTGACTGATCATGCACTGATCACGTGCGTGATCATGCACTAATTACGTGGCTGGTCATGCACTGATCATGTAGCTGATCATACACTGATCACGTGATGTGCATGCACTGATAACGTGGCTGAATATGCACTGATCACGTGGCTGAACATGCACTGATCACGTGGCTGATCATGCACTGATCACGTGGCTGATCATACTCTGATCACGTGCCTGATCATGCACTGATCACGTTGCGGATCATGCACTGACCACGTTGCGGATCATGCACTGATCACGTGGCTGAGCATGCACTGATCACGTAGCTATCCTGCATTGATCACTTGGTTATCATGCACTGATAACGTGGCTGATCATACACTGATCACGTGACTGCACATGCAATGATGACATGGCTGATCATTCAGTGATCACGTGATTGATCATGCACTGATCATGTGGCTGATCATTCACTAATCACGTTGCTGATCATGCACTGCTCAGGTGGCTATCATGCACTGATCACGTGGCTGATCATACACTGATCACGTGGCTGTGCGTGCACTGATAACGTGGCTGATCATACACTGATCACGTGCCTGATCATGCACTGATCACGTTGCGGATCATGCTCTGATCACGTGGCTGGTCATACACTGATCACGTGGCTGATCATACACTGATCACGTGGCTGATCATACTCTGATCACGAAGCTGATCATACACTGATCACGTGACTGCATGCACTGATCACTTGACTGTGCATGCACTGATCACGTGGATGATCATGCACTGATTAATCATGTACTGGTCACGTGGCTATCATGCACTGATTACGTGGCTGATCATACACTGATGACGTGACTTATCATGCACAGATCACGTGGCTCTCATGCACTTATCACTTGATTGTGTATGCAATAATCACGTGGATGATCATGCACTTATCACATGGCTGATCATGCACTAATCACATGGCTGTTCATGAACTGATTACGTGACTTAGCATGCAATGGTCTCGTGTCTGAATGGTGCTGATCATGTGAGTGATCATGAACTGATCACGTGGCTATCATGCACTGATGACGTGCCTCAGGAGGTAATAACCAAAGAGCTGAGCAGGCACGAATCACGCAATCAGCAGGCAATAATCATGGACCTCAGCTGTGATGAATCATGCTGCTCAGCTGGCAATCATCAAGCAGCTGAATAGGCAGGAATCAGACGGCTCAGCTGGCAATTGTCAAGCAGATGAGCAGGCAGGAACCACGCAGCTAAGATGGCAATTGTCAAGTAGCTTATCCGACAGGATCACGCAGCTCAGTAGTCCCTGGTCATGGGACTCAGCAGGCACTGTTCACATGGCTGATCATACACTGATCAAGTGACTGATCATGCACTGATCACCTGGCTGAGCATACACTCATCACATGGCTGATCATGCACTTATCACTTGGGTACCATGCAGTGATCACGTGGCTGATCATGCACTGACCTGGTGACTGATCATGAACTGATCAAGTGGATGATCATACACTGATCATGTGGCTAGCATGCACTGATCATGTGGCTATCATGCACTGATCACGTGGATGATCATACACGGATCATGTGGCTATCATGCACTGATCACATGGCTATCAGGCACTGACCACGTGACTGTTCATACACTGATCACTTGGCTATCACGAACTGATCACGTGACTGATCATGCACTTATCACTTGGGTATCATGCACTTATCACGTGGCTAATCATGCACTGATCACGTGGCTATCATGCACTGATCACCGGGCTGATCATGCACTGATCACGTGACTGCGTGTGCACTGATCATGTAACTGTAGGCAATGATCACTTGGCTATCATGCACTGATCACGTGGCTGATCATGCACTGATCAGGTGACTCAGCATGCACCGATCACATAGCTATCATGCATTGATCACTTGGCTATCATGCACTGATCACGTGGCTGATCATACACTGATCATGTGACTGCACATGCACGGATCACGTGGCTGATCATACAGTGATCAGGTGGCGATCATGCACTGATCACGTGGCTGATCATGCACTCATCATGTTGCTGATCATGCACTGGTCAGCTGGCTATCATGCACTGATTACGTGCCTGATCATGCACTGATCACGTAGCTATCATGCACTGATCACATGTCTATCATGCGGTGATCCCCTGGCTAATCATGCACTGATCACGTGACTGGTCATGCACTGATCTCGTGGCTGATCATTCACTGATCATGTGACTGATCATGCACTGATCCCGTGGCTGAATATGCAATGATCACAAAGCTCATCATACACTGACCACGGGACTCTGCATGCCCGGATCACGTGACTGATCACGCACTGATTCGTGGCTATCATGCACTGATCACGTGGCTAATCATACATTCGTCACGTAACTAATCATGCAATGATCACGTGGTGATCTTGCACTGTTTACGTGGCTGATCATGCACTGTTCACGTAGCTATCATGTACTGATCACATGACTGAGCATGAAATGATCACGTGGATATCATACACTGATCACGTGACTGATCATGCACTGATCACGTGGCTGATAATGCACTGATCACGTGGCTGATCATGTACTGATCACGTGGCTATCATGCCCTGATCATGTGGCTGATCATATAATGATCACCTGACTGATCATGCACTGATCACGTGGCTATCATGCACTGATCACGTGGATGATCATACATTGAACACGTGACTGTTCATGCACTGATCACCTGGTTATCATGCACTGATCACGTAGCTGATCATGCACTGTTCACGGGACTGATCATGCACTGAAGACGTGACCGATAATGCACTGATCACGTGGCTATCATGCACTGATCATGTGACTGCGCATGCAGTGATCTCGAGGATGATCATACACTGATCACGTGGCTGATCAGGAACTGATCACGTGACTAAGCATACAGTGATCACGTGTCTAAATGTTTCTTGTCATGTTATTAATCATGTGCTGATCACGTGGGTATCATGCACTGATCACATGACTGTGCATGCACTGATCATATAACTGTAGGCAATGATCACATGCCTATCATGCACTGACCACGTGGCTGATCATGCACTGATCATGTGACTGAGTATTCACTGATCACGTAGCTATCATGCATTCATCACTTGGCTATCATGCACTGATCACGTGGCTGATCATACAGTGATCACGTGACTGCACATGCACTGATCATGTGGCTGATCATGCACTAATCACGTTTGCTGATCATGCACTGGTCAGGTGCCTATCATGCACTGATTACGTGGCTGATCATGCACTGATCACATGGCAATCATGCGCTGATCACGTGGCTGATCATACACTGGTCACGTGACTGATCATGCACGGATCACGAGCCTGATCATGCACTGATCATGTGTCTGATCATGCACTGATCATGTGACTGATCATGCACTGTTCACGTGGCTGATCATGCACTGATCACGAAGCTGATCATACACTGATCACGTGAGTGCATGCACTGACCACTTGGCTGATCATGCACTGATTCAAGTGGCTGATCATGCACTGATCACGTGCTGATTACACACTGATCACGTGTCTGATCATGCCCGGATAACATGGCTGATCATGCACTGATCACGTGGCTGAACATGCACTGATCACGTGGCTGATCATACACTGATCACGTGACTGTGCATGCACGGATGACATGGCTGATCATGCACTGATCACCTGACTGATCATACACTGATCACGTGACTGATCATGCACTAATTACGTGGCTGGTCATGCACTGATCATGTAGCTGATCATACACTGATCACGTGATGTGCATGCACTGATAACGTGGCTGAATATGCACTGATCACGTGGCTGAACATGCACTGATCACGTGGCTGATCATGCACTGATCACGTGGCTGATCATACTCTGATCACGTGCCTGATCATGCACTGATCACGTTGCGGATCATGCACTGATCACGTTGCGGATCATGCACTTATCACGTGGCTGAGCATGCACTGATCACGTAGCTATCCTGCATTGATCACTTGGTTATCATGCACTGATAACGTGGCTGATCATACACTGATCACGTGACTGCACATGCAATGATGACATGGCTGATCATTCAGTGATCACGTGATTGATCATGCACTGATCATGTGGCTGATCATTCACTAATCACGTTGCTGATCATGCACTGCTCAGGTGGCTATCATGCACTGATCACGTGGCTGATCATACACTGATCACGTGGCTGTGCGTGCACTGATAACGTGGCTGATCATACACTAATCACGTGCCTGATCATGCACTGATCACGTTGCGGATCATGCTCTGATCACGTGGCTGGTCATACACTGATCACGTGGCTGATCATACACTGATCACGTGGCTGATCATACTCTGATCACGAAGCTGATCATACACTGATCACGTGACTGCATGCACTGATCACTTGACTGTGCATGCACTGATCACGTGGATGATCATGCACTGATTAATCATGTACTGGTCACGTGGCTATCATGCACTGATTACGTGGCTGATCATACACTGATGACGTGACTTATCATGCACAGATCACGTGGCTCTCATGCACTTATCACTTGATTGTGTATGCAATAATCACGTGGATGATCATGCACTTATCACATGGCTGATCACGCACTAATCACATGGCTGTTCATGAACTGATTACGTGACTTAGCATGCAATGGTCTCATGTCTGAATGGTGCTGATCATGTGAGTGATCATGAACTGATCACGTGGCTATCATGCACTGATGACGTGCCTCAGGAGGTAATAACCAAAGAGCTGAGCAGGCACGAATCACGCAATCAGCAGGCAATAATCATGGACCTCAGCTGTGATGAATCATGCTGCTCAGCTGGCAATCATCAAGCAGCTGAATAGGCAGGAATCAGACGGCTCAGCTGGCAATTGTCAAGCAGATGAGCAGGCAGGAACCACGCAGCTAAGATGGCAATTGTCAAGTAGCTTATCCGACAGGATCACGCAGCTCAGTAGTCCCTGGTCATGGGACTCAGCAGGCACTGTTCACATGGCTGATCATACACTGATCAAGTGACTGATCATGCACTGATCACCTGGCTGAGCATACACTCATCACATGGCTGATCATGCACTTATCACTTGGGTACCATGCAGTGATCACGTGGCTGATCATGCACTGACCTGGTGACTGATCATGAACTGATCAAGTGGATGATCATACACTGATCATGTGGCTAGCATGCACTGATCATGTGGCTATCATGCACTGATCACGTGGATGATCATACACGGATCATGTGGCTATCATGCACTGATCACATGGCTATCAGGCACTGACCACGTGACTGTTCATACACTGATCACTTGGCTATCACGAACTGATCACGTGACTGATCATGCACTTATCATTTGGGTATCATGCACTTATCACGTGGCTAATCATGCACTGATCACGTGGCTATCATGCACTGATCACCGGGCTGATCATGCACTGATCACCTGACTGATCATGCACTTATCACTTGGGTATCATGCACTTATCACGTGGCTAATCATGCACTGATCACGTGGCTATCATGCACTGATCACCGGGCTGATCATGCACTGATCACGTGACTGCGTGTGCACTGATCATGTAACTGTAGGCA
Organism: Bos taurus; assembly: GCF_002263795.3. Lineage (NCBI taxonomy): Eukaryota > Metazoa > Chordata > Mammalia > Artiodactyla > Bovidae > Bos > Bos taurus. Next base: position 20,061 of record NW_020192010.1, on the reverse strand, counting down.
ATGATCACTTGGCTATCATGCACTGATCACGTGGCTGATCATGCACTGATCAGGTGACTCAGCATGCACCGATCACATAGCTATCATGCATTGATCAATTGGCTATCATGCACTGATCACGTGGCTGATCATACACTGATCATGTGACTGCACATGCACGGATCACGTGGCTGATCATACAGTGATCAGGTGGCGATCATGCACTGATCACGTGGCTGATCATGCACTCATCATGTTGCTGATCATGCACTGGTCAGCTGGCTATCATGCACTGATTACGTGCCTGATCATGCACTGATCACGTAGCTATCATGCACTGATCACATGTCTATCATGCGGTGATCCCCTGGCTAATCATGCACTGATCACGTGACTGGTCATGCACTGATCTCGTGGCTGATCATTCACTGATCATGTGACTGATCATGCACTGATCACGTGACTGCGTGTGCACTGATCATGTAACTGTAGGCAATGATCACTTGGCTATCATGCACTGATCACATGGCTATCAGGCACTGACCACGTGACTGTTCATACACTGATCACTTGGCTATCACGAACTGATCACGTGACTGATCATGCACTTATCACTTGGGTATCATGCACTTATCACGTGGCTAATCATGCACTGATCACGTGGCTATCATGCACTGATCACCGGGCTGATCATGCACTGATCACCTGACTGATCATGAACTTATCACTTGGGTATCATGCACTGATCACGAAACCTATAATGCACTGTTTACTTGGCTATCATGCAATGATCATGTGCCTATAATGCACTGATCACGTGGCTGATCATACAATGATCACTTGACTGATCATGCACATATCACGTGGCTATCATGCAGTGATAACGTGGCTGATCTTCCACTTATCATGTGCCTATCATGCACTGATCACGTGGCTGATCATACAATGATCACTTGACTGGTCATGCACAGATCACGTGGCTATCATGCACTGATCACGTGGCTGATCATACAATGTTCACTTGACTGATCATGCACAGATCACGTGGCTGATCATACAATGATCACTTGACTGATCATGCACAGATCACGTGGCTATCATGCAGCGATCAAGCGGCTGATCCTACATTGATCACATAACTGATCATGCACTGATCCCGTGGCTGAATATGCAATGATCACAAAGCTCATCATACACTGACCACGGGACTCTGCATGCCCGGATCACGTGACTGATCACGCACTGATTTCGTGGCTATCATGCACTGATCACGTGGCTAATCATACATTCGTCACGTAACTAATCATGCAATGATCACGTGGTGATCTTGCACTGTTTACGTGGCTGATCATGCACTGTTCACGTAGCTATCATGTACTGATCACATGACTGAGCATGAAATGATCACGTGGATATCATACACTGATCACGTGACTGATCATGCACTGATCACGTGGCTGATAATGCACTGATCACGTGGCTGATCATGTACTGATCACGTGGCTATCATGCCCTGATCATGTGGCTGATCATATAATGATCACCTGACTGATCATGCACTGATCACGTGGCTATCATGCACTGATCACGTGGATGATCATACATTGAACACGTGACTGTTCATGCACTGATCACCTGGTTATCATGCACTGATCACGTAGCTGATCATGCACTGTTCACGGGACTGATCATGCACTGAAGACGTGACCGATAATGCACTGATCACGTGGCTATCATGCACTGATCATGTGACTGCGCATGCAGTGATCTCGAGGATGATCATACACTGATCACGTGGCTGATCAGGAACTGATCACGTGACTAAGCATACAGTGATCACGTGTCTAAATGTTTCTTGTCATGTTATTAATCATGTGCTGATCACGTGGGTATCATGCACTGATCACATGACTGTGCATGCACTGATCATATAACTGTAGGCAATGATCACATGCCTATCATGCACTGACCACGTGGCTGATCATGCACTGATCATGTGACTGAGTATTCACTGATCACGTAGCTATCATGCATTCATCACTTGGCTATCATGCACTGATCACGTGGCTGATCATACAGTGATCACGTGACTGCACATGCACTGATCATGTGGCTGATCATGCACTAATCACGTTGCTGATCATGCACTGGTCAGGTGCCTATCATGCACTGATTACGTGGCTGATCATGCACTGATCACATGGCAATCATGCGCTGATCACGTGGCTGATCATACACTGGTCACGTGACTGATCATGCACGGATCACGAGCCTGATCATGCACTGATCATGTGTCTGATCATGCACTGATCATGTGACTGATCATGCACTGTTCACGTGGCTGATCATGCACTGATCACGAAGCTGATCATACACTGATCACGTGACTGCATGCACTGACCACTTGGCTGATCATGCACTGATCAAGTGGCTGATCATGCACTGATCACGTGCTGATTACACACTGATCACGTGTCTGATCATGCCCGGATAACATGGCTGATCATGCACTGATCACGTGGCTGAACATGCACTGATCACGTGGCTGATCATACACTGATCACGTGACTGTGCATGCACGGATGACATGGCTGATCATGCACTGATCACCCTGACTGATCATACACTGATCACGTGACTGATCATGCACTGATCACAGTGCGTGATCATGCACTAATTACGTGGCTGGTCATGCACTGATCACGTAGCTGATCATACACTGATCACGTGATGTGCATGCACTGATAACGTGGCTGAATATGCACTGATCACGTGGCTGAACATGCACTGATCACGTGGCTGATCATGCACTGATCACGTGGCTGATCATACTCTGATCACGTGCCTGATCATGCACTGATCACGTTGCGGATCATGCACTGATCACGTGGCTGAGCATGCACTGATCACGTAGCTATCCTGCATTGATCACTTGGTTATCATGCACTGATAACGTGGCTGATCATACACTGATCACGTGACTGCACATGCAATGATGACATGGCTGATCATTCAGTGATCACGTGATTGATCATGCACTGATCATGTGGCTGATCATTCACTAATCACGTTGCTGATCATGCACTGCTCAGGTGGCTATCATGCACTGATCACGTGGCTGATCATACACTGATCACGTGGCTGTGCGTGCACTGATAACGTGGCTGATCATACACTGATCACGTGCCTGATCATGCACTGATCACGTTGCGGATCATGCTCTGATCACGTGGCTGGTCATACACTGATCACGTGGCTGATCATACACTGATCACGTGGCTGATCATACTCTGATCACGAAGCTGATCATACACTGATCACGTGACTGCATGCACTGATCACTTGACTGTGCATGCACTGATCACGTGGATGATCATGCACTGATTAATCATGTACTGGTCACGTGGCTATCATGCACTGATTACGTGGCTGATCATACACTGATGACGTGACTTATCATGCACAGATCACGTGGCTCTCATGCACTTATCACTTGATTGTGTATGCAATAATCACGTGGATGATCATGCACTTATCACATGGCTGATCATGCACTAATCACATGGCTGTTCATGAACTGATTACGTGACTTAGCATGCAATGGTCTCGTGTCTGAATGGTGCTGATCATGTGAGTGATCATGAACTGATCACGTGGCTATCATGCACTGATGACGTGCCTCAGGAGGTAATAACCAAAGAGCTGAGCAGGCACGAATCACGCAATCAGCAGGCAATAATCATGGACCTCAGCTGTGATGAATCATGCTGCTCAGCTGGCAATCATCAAGCAGCTGAATAGGCAGGAATCAGACGGCTCAGCTGGCAATTGTCAAGCAGATGAGCAGGCAGGAACCACGCAGCTAAGATGGCAATTGTCAAGTAGCTTATCCGACAGGATCACGCAGCTCAGTAGTCCCTGGTCATGGGACTCAGCAGGCACTGTTCACATGGCTGATCATACACTGATCAAGTGACTGATCATGCACTGATCACCTGGCTGAGCATACACTCATCACATGGCTGATCATGCACTTATCACTTGGGTACCATGCAGTGATCACGTGGCTGATCATGCACTGACCTGGTGACTGATCATGAACTGATCAAGTGGATGATCATACACTGATCATGTGGCTAGCATGCACTGATCATGTGGCTATCATGCACTGATCACGTGGATGATCATACACGGATCATGTGGCTATCATGCACTGATCACATGGCTATCAGGCACTGACCACGTGACTGTTCATACACTGATCACTTGGCTATCACGAACTGATCACGTGACTGATCATGCACTTATCACTTGGGTATCATGCACTTATCACGTGGCTAATCATGCACTGATCACGTGGCTATCATGCACTGATCACCGGGCTGATCATGCACTGATCACCTGACTGATCATGAACTTATCACTTGGGTATCATGCACTGATCACGAAACCTATAATGCACTGTTTACTTGGCTATCACGCAATGATCATGTGCCTATAATGCACTGATCACGTGGCTGATCATACAATGATCACTTGACTGATCATGCACATATCACGTGGCTATCATGCAGTGATAACGTGGCTGATCTTCCACTTATCATGTGCCTATCATGCACTGATCACGTGGCTGATCATACAATGATCACTTGACTGGTCATGCACAGATCACGTGGCTATCATGCACTGATCACGTGGCTGATCATACAATGTTCACTTGACTGATCATGCACTGATCACGTGGCTGATCATACAATGATCACTTGACTGATCATGCACAGATCACGTGGCTATCATGCAGCGATCAAGCGGCTGATCCTACATTGATCACGTAACTGATCATGCACTGATCACGTGGCTATTATTCAATGATTACTTGCCTGAACATGCACTGATCATGTAGATATAATGCTCTGATCACGTGACTGGGGATGCACTGGTCACGTGGCTGATCATGCACTGATCACGTGGCTATCATGCACTGATCCCGTGGCTGATCATGCACTGATCACGTGACTGATCATGCACTTATCACGTGGCTATTATTCAATGATCACGTGCCTGAGCATGCACTGATCACGTAGATATAATGCTCTGATCACGTGGCTGGTGATGCACTGGTCACGTGGCTGATCATGCACAGATCACGTGGCTATCATGCAGTGATCAAGCGGCTGATCCTACACTGATCACGAAACTGATCATGCACTGATCATGTGGCTATTATTTAATGATCACGTGCCTGAACATGCACTTATCACGTAGATATAATGCTCTGATCACGTGACTGGGGATGCACTGGTCACGTGGCTGATCATGCACTGATCACGTGGCTATCATGCACTGATCCCATGGCTGATCATGCACTGATCACGTGACTGATCATGCACTTATCACTTGGGTATCATGCACTGATCACGTGGCTGATCATACACTGACCCGGTGACTGATCATGCACTGATCACATCTTTATCATGCAGTGGTCACGTGACTGAGAGGCGCTGATTACGGGAATGTGCAGGCCCTGATCACGTGGCTGATCATGCACTGATACCATGACTGAGCATGGACTGATCACTTGACTATCGTGTAGTGATCACGTGACTGAATGGCGCTGAACATGTGACTGATCATGTGCTGATCATGTTTGCTATCATACACTGATCATGTGGCTCTGGAGGCAATAATTAAAGAGCTGAGTAGGCACGAATCACACAATCAGCAGGCAATAATCTTGGAGCTCCGCTATGACGAATCATGCTCCTCAGATGGCAATAATCAAGCAGCTGAGCAGGCAGGAATTACGCAGCACAGCTGGCAATTGTCAAGCAGATGACAGGGAGGAATCATGCAGCTCAGCTGGCAATTGTCAAGCAGATGAGCAGACAGGAATCAGGCAGCTCAGCAGGCCCTGATCATGTGAGTGAGCACGCACTGTTCACGTGGCTGATCATACACTGATCAAATGACTGATCATGCACAGATCAAATGACAGCACATGCACTGATCACGTAGCTTATCATAAACTGATCAAGTGGCTGATCATGCACTGATCACGTTGCTGATCATACACTGATCACGTGGCTGATGACGCACTGATCATGTGACTGATCATGCAGTGATCACTTGGATGATCATACACTGATCACGTGGCTATCATGCACTGATCACGAGACTGTGCATGCACTGATCACATAACAGATAATCACTTGGCTGATCATAAACTGATCACGTGGCTCTAATGCACTGATCACGTGACTGGGCATGAACTGATCACGTACCTGTTCATGCACTGATTACATGGCTATCATGCACTGATCACGTGGCTGATCATGCACTGATCACGTGACTGATTATGCACTGATCGCGTACCTATCATGCACCGATCAAGTGACTGTGCATGCGCTGATCACGTGACTGATCGTGCACTGATCACGTGGCTATCATGCACTGATCACGTGGCTGATCATACATTGAACACGTGACTGATCATGCACTGATCACCTGGCTATCATGCACTGATCACGAAGCTGATCATGCACTGATCACGTGACTGATCATGCACTGAAGATGAGACTGATCATGAACTGATCACGAGGCTATCATGCACTGATCATGTGACTGCCCATGCACTAATCTCGAGGATGATCATATACTGATCACGTGGCTGATCAGGAACTGATCACATGACTGAACATACAGTGATCACGTTTCTGAATGTTGCTGATCATGTTATTGATCATGCGCTGATCACGTGGGTATCATGCACTGATCACGTGACTGCGTGTGCACTGATCATGTAACTGTAGGCAATGATCACATGTCTATCATGCACTGATCATGTGGCTGATCATGCACTGATCATGTGACTGAGCATGCACTGATCACATAGCTATCATGCATTGATCACTTGGCTATCATGCACCGATCACGTGGCTGATCATACAGTGATCACGTGATTGATCCTGCTCTGATCATGTGTCTGATCATGCACTAATCACCTTGCTGATCATGCACTGGTCAGGTGGCTATCATGCACTGATTACGTGGCTGATCATGCACTGCTCACATGGCAATCATGCACTGATCACGTGGCTGATCATGCACTGATCACGTGGCTGATCATGCACTGATCACTTGGGTATCATGCACTGATCACGTGGCTGATCATACACTGACCCGGTGACTGATCATGCACTGATCACATCTTTATCATGCAGTGATCACGTGACTGAGAGGCGCTGATTACGGGAATGTGCAGGCCCTGATCACGTGGCTGATCATGCACTGATACCATGACTGAGCATGGACTGATCACTTGACTATCGTGTAGTGATCACGTGACTGCATGGCGCTGAACATGTGACTCATCATGCGCTGATCATGTTTGCTATCATACACTGATCATGTGGCTCTGGAGGCAATAATTAAAGAGCTGAGTAGGCACGAATCACACAATCAGCAGGCAATAATCATGGAGCTCAGCTATGACGAATCATGCTGCTCAGATGGCAATAATCAAGCAGCTGAGCAGGCAGGAATTACGCAGCACAGCTGGCAATTGTCAAGCAGATGACAGGGAGGAATCATGCAGCTCAGCTGGCAATTGTCAAGCAGATGAGCAGTCAGGAATCACGCAGCTCAGCAGGCCCTGATCATGTGAGTGAGCACGCACTGTTCACGTGGCTGATCATACATTGATCACGTGACTGATCCTGCACTGATCACGTGGTTGATCATACTCTGATCACCTGACTCATCATGCACTTATCACGGGGCTATCATGCACTGATCACGTGGCTGAACGTACACTGATCATGTGGCTCATCATACACTGATCATGTGACTGATCATGCACTGATCACGTGACTGATGCTACACTGATCACGTGACTGATGATACACTGAACACGTGGCTATCATCCACTAACCACGTGACTGATCATGCACTGATCACGTGGCTAATATGCACTGATCATGTGGCCATCATTCCCTGATCACGTGGCTGGTCATGCACTGATTACGTAGCTATTATACACTGATCACGTTACTGGGCATGCACTCATCACATGACAGATCATACACTGATCACCTGACTGATCATGAACTGATCAGGTGGCTATCAAGCACTGATCACGTGACTTATCATGCACTGATCAGGTAGCTATCATGCACTGATCACGTTGCTATCGTGCACTGATCACGTGGCTGATCATGCACTGATCACTTAGCTATCGTGCACTGATCTCGTGGCTATCCTGCACTGATCACGTGGCTGATCATACACTGATCAAATGACTGATCATGCACAGAACAAATGACAGCGCATGCACTGATCACGTAGCTTATCATAAACTGATCACGTGGCTGATCATGCACTGATCACGTGACTGATCATGCAGTGATCACGTGGATGATCATACTCTGATCACGTGGCTATCATGCACTGATCACGAGACTGTGCATGCACTGATCACATAACAGATAATCACTTGGCTGATCATAAACTGATCACGTGGCTCTAATGCACTGATCACGTGACTGCGCATGAACTGATCACGTACCTGTTCATGCACTGATTACATGGCTATCATGCACTGATCACGTGGCTGATCATGCACTGATCACGTGACTGATTATGCACTGATCGCGTACCTATCATGCACTGATCAAGTGACTGTGCATTCGCTGATCACGTGACTGATCATGCACTGATCACGTGACTGATCATGCACTGAAGACGAGACTGATCATGAACTGATCACCAGGCTATCATGCACTGATCGTGTGACTGCCCATGCACTTATCTCGAGGATGATCATATACTGATCACGTGGCTGATCAGGAACTGATCACATGACTGAACATACAGTGATCACGTTTCTGAATGTTGCTGATCATGTTATTGATCATGCGCGGATCACGTGGGTATCATGCACTGATCACGTGACTGCGCGTGCACTGATCATGTAACTGTAGGCAATGATCACATGGCTATCATGCACTGATCACGTGGCTGATCATGCACTGATCATGTGACTGAGTATTCACTAATCACGTAGCTATCATGCATTCATCACTTGGCTAGCATGCACTGATCCCGTGGCTGATCATGCACTAATCACATGGCTGATCATGAACTGATCACGTGACTTAGCATGCAGTGATCTTGTGTCTGCATGGTGCTGATCACGTGACTGATCATGCACTGATCATGTGGCTGATCATGCACTGATCACGTGGCTGATCATGCACTGATCACGTGGCTGATCATGCACTGATCACTTAGCTATCGTGCACTGATCTCGTGGCTATCCTGCACTGATCACGTGGCAGATCATACAGTGATCAAATGACTGAGCATGCACTGATCACGTAGCTATCATGCATTGATCACTTGGCTATCATGCACTGATCCCGTGGCTGATCATACATTGATCAGGTGACTGCACATGCACTGATGCCGTGGCTGAACATACAGTGATCACGTGATTGATCCTGCACTGATCATGTGGCTGATCATGCACTAATCACGTTGCTGATCATGCACTGGTCAGGTGGCTATCATGCACTGATTAGGTGGCTGATCATGCACTGCTCACATGGCAATCATGCACTGATCACGTGGCTGATCATGCACTGATCACGTGGCTGATCATGCACTGATCACGTTGCTGATCGTACACTGATCATGTGCCTGATCATGCACTAATCACGTTGCGGATCATGCACTGATCACGTAGCTGATCATACACTGATCACGTGGCTGATCATACTCTGACCACGAAGCTGATCATACACTGATCACGTGACTGCATACACTGATCACTTGACTGTGCCTGAAGTGATCACGTGGATGATCATGCACTGATTAATCATGTACTGGTCACGTGGCTATCATGCACTGATCACTTGATTGTGCCTGCAGTGATCACGTGGATGATCACGCACTTATCACGTGGCTGATCATGCACTAATCACATGGCTGATCATGAACTGATCACGTGACTTAGCATGCAGTGATCTCGTGTCTGCATGGTGCTGATCATGTGACTGATCATGAACTTATCACGTGGCTATCATGCACTGATGATGTGCCTCAGGAAGCAATAACCAAAGAGCTGAGCAGGCATGAATCACGCAATCAGCAGGCAATAATCATTGACCTCAGCTGTGATGAATCATGCTGCTCAGCTGGCAATAATCAACCAGCTGAGCAGGTAGGAATCAGACGGCTCAGCTGGCAATTGTCAAGCAGATGATCAGGTAGAAATCACGCAGCTCAGCTGGCAATTGTCAAGCAGCTCAGCAGACAGGAATCACGCAGCACAGTAGGCCCTGGTCATGAGACTCAGCAGGCACTTTTAACGTGGCTGATCTTACACTGATCAAGTGACTGATCATGCACTGATTACATGGCTATCATACACTGATCATATGACTGTGCATGCACTGATCATGTGGATAATCATACACTGGTCACGTGACTGATCATGCACTGATCAAGTGGTTGATCATGCACTGATCACGTGGCTATCATGCAATGACCACGTGACTGCGCATGCACTGTTTATGTGGATGATCATACACTGATCACGTGACTGATCACGAACAGATCACGTGACTGATCTTGCACTGATCACGTGGCTATCATGCACTCATCACGTGACTGGGCATGCACTGATCACGTATCTGTAGGCAATGATCACTTGGCTATCATGCACTGATCACGTGGCTGATCATACACTGATCATGTGACTGCACATGCACGGATCACGTGGCTGATCATACAGTGATCAGGTGGCGATCATGCACTGATCACGTGGCTGATCATGCACTCATCATGTTGCTGATCATGCACTGGTCAGCTGGCTATCATGCACTGATTACGTGCCTGATCATGCACTGATCACGTAGCTATCATGCACTGATCACATGTCTATCATGCGGTGATCCCCTGGCTAATCATGCACTGATCACGTGACTGGTCATGCACTGATCTCGTGGCTGATCATTCACTGATCATGTGACTGATCATGCACTGATCCCGTGGCTGAATATGCACTGATCACAAAGCTCATCATACACTGACCACGGGACTCTGCATGCCCGGATCACGTGACTGATCACGCACTGATTACGTGGCTATCATGCACTGATCACGTGGCTAATCATACATTCGTCACGTCACTAATCATGCACTGATCACGGGGCGATCTTGCACTGTTTACGTGGCTGATCATGCACTGTTCACGTAGCTATCATGTACTGATCACATGACTGAGCATGAAATGATCACGTGGATATCATACACTGATCACGTGACTGATCATGCACTGATCACGTGGCTGATAATGCACTGATCACGTGGCTGATCATGAACTGATCACGTGGCTATCATGCCCTGATCACGTGGCTGATCATATAATGATCACCTGACTGATCATGCACTGATCACGTGGCTATCAGGCACTGATCACGTGGCTATCATGCACTAATCACGTTGCTGATCATGCACTGGTCAGGTGGCTATCATGCACTGATTATGTGGCTGATTATGCACTGATCACCGTAGCTATCATGCACTGATCACATGGCTATCATGCACTGATCCCGTGGCTGATCATGCACTGATCACGTGGCTATCTTACACTGATCTCCTGGCTGATCATACACTGATCATGTGACTGAGCATGCACTGATCATGTAGCTATCATGCATTGATCACGTGGCTATCATGCACTGATAACGTGGCTGATCATACGGTGATCACGTGATTTATCATGCACTGATCATCTGGCTGATCATGCACTAATCACGTTGCTGATCATGCACTGCTCAGGTGGCTATCATGCACTGATTATGTGGCTGATTATGCACTGATCACGTAGCTATCATGCACTGATCACATGGCTATCATGAACTGATCCCGTGGCTGATCATGCACTAATCACGTTGCTGATCATGCACTGCTCAGGTGGCTATCATGCACTGATTATGTGGCTGATTATGCACTGATCACGTAGCTATCATGCACTGATCACATGGCTATCATGCACTGATCCCGTGGCTGATCATGCACTGATCACGTGGCTATCTTACACTGATCTCATGGCTGATCATACACTGATCATGTGACTGAGCATGCACTGATCACGTGGCTATCATGCACTGATGACGTGGCTGATCATACGGTGATCACGTGATTTATCATGCACTGATCATGTGGCTGATCATGCACTGATCATGTGGCTGATCATGCACTGATCACGTGACTGATCATGCAGTGATCACGTGGATGATCATACTCTGATCACGTGGCTATCATGCACTGATCACGAGACTGTGCATGCACTGATCACATAACAGATAATCACTTGGCTGATCATAAACTGATCACGTGGCTCTAATGCACTGATCACGTGACTGCGCATGAACTGATCACGTACCTGTTCATGCACTGATTACATGGCTATCATGCACTGATCACGTGGCTGATCATGCACTGATCACGTGACTGATTATGCACTGATCGCGTACCTATCATGCACTGATCAAGTGACTGTGCATTCGCTGATCACGTGACTGATAATGCACTGATCACGTGACTGATCATGCACTGAAGACGAGACTGATCATGAACTGATCACCAGGCTATCATGCACTGATCGTGTGACTGCCCATGCACTAATCTCGAGGATGATCATATACTGATCACGTGGCTGATCAGGAACTGATCACATGACTGAACATACAGTGATCACGTTTCTGAATGTTGCTGATCATGTTATTGATCATGCGCGGATCACGTGGGTATCATGCACTGATCACGTGACTGCGCGTGCACTGATCATGTAACTGTAGGCAATGATCACATGGCTATCATGCACTGATCACGTGGCTGATCATGCACTGATCATGTGACTGAGTATTCACTAATCATGTAGCTATCATGCATTCATCACTTGGCTAGCATGCACTGATCCCGTGGCTGATCATGCACTAATCACATGGCTGATCATGAACTGATCACGTGACTTAGCATGCAGTGATCTTGTGTCTGCATGGTGCTGATCACGTGACTGATCATGCACTGATCATGTGGCTGATCATGCACTGATCACGTGGCTGATCATGCACTGATCACGTGGCTGATCATGCACTGATCACTTAGCTATCGTGCACTGATCTCGTGGCTATCCTGCACTGATCACGTGGCTGATCATACACTGATCAAATGACTGAGCATGCACTGATCACGTAGCTATCATGCATTGATCACTTGGCTATCATGCACTGATCCCGTGGCTGATCATACATTGATCAGGTGACTGCACATGCACTGATGCCGTGGCTGAACATACAGTGATCACGTGATTGATCCTGCACTGATCATGTGGCTGATCATGCACTAATCACCTTGCTGATCATGCACTGGTCAGGTGGCTATCATGCACTGATTAGGTGGCTGATCATGCACTGCTCACATGGCAATCATGCACTGATCACGTGGCTGATCATGCACTGATCACGTGGCTGATCATGCACTGATCACGTTGCTGATCGTACACTGATCATGTGCCTGATCATGCACTAATCACGTTGCGGATCATGCACTGATCACGTAGCTGATCATACACTGATCACGTGGCTGATCATACTCTGACCACGAAGCTGATCATACACTGATCCCGTGACTGCATACACTGATCACTTGACTGTGCCTGAAGTGATCACGTGGATGATCATGCACTGATTAATCATGTACTGGTCACGTGGCTATCATGCACTGATCACTTGATTGTGCCTGCAGTGATCACGTGGATGATCACGCACTTATCACGTGGCTGATCATGCACTAATCACATGGCTGATCATGAACTGATCACGTGACTTAGCATGCAGTGATCTCGTGTCTGCATGGTGCTGATCATGTGACTGATCATGAACTTATCACGTGGCTATCATGCACTGATGATGTGCCTCAGGAAGCAATAACCAAAGAGCTGAGCAGGCATGAATCACGCAATCAGCAGGCAATAATCATTGACCTCAGCTGTGATGAATCATGCTGCTCAGCTGGCAATAATCAACCAGCTGAGCAGGTAGGAATCAGACGGCTCAGCTGGCAATTGTCAAGCAGATGATCAGGTAGAAATCACGCAGCTCAGCTGGCAATTGTCAAGCAGCTCAGCAGACAGGAATCACGCAGCACAGTAGGCCCTGGTCATGAGACTCAGCAGGCACTTTTAACGTGGCTGATCTTACACTGATCAAGTGACTGATCATGCACTGATCACACGGCTATCATACACTGATCATATGACTGTGCATGCACTGATCATGTGGATAATCATACACTGGTCACGTGACTGATCATGCACTGATCAAGTGGTTGATCATGCACTGATCACGTGGCTATCATGCAATGACCACGTGACTGCGCATGCACTGTTTATGTGGATGATCATACACTGATCACGTGACTGATCTTGCACTGATCACGTGGCTATCATGCACTCATCACGTGACTGGGCATGCACTGATCACGTATCTGTAGGCAATGATCACTTGGCTATCATGCACTGATCACGTGGCTGATCATACACTGATCATGTGACTGCACATGCACGGATCACGTGGCTGATCATACAGTGATCAGGTGGCGATCATGCACTGATCACGTGGCTGATCATGCACTCATCATGTTGCTGATCATGCACTGGTCAGCTGGCTATCATGCACTGATTACGTGCCTGATCATGCACTGATCACGTAGCTATCATGCACTGATCACATGTCTATCATGCGGTGATCCCCTGGCTAATCATGCACTGATCACGTGACTGGTCATGCACTGATCTCGTGGCTGATCATTCACTGATCATGTGACTGATCATGCACTGATCCCGTGGCTGAATATGCACTGATCACAAAGCTCATCATACACTGACCACGGGACTCTGCATGCCCGGATCACGTGACTGATCACGCACTGATTACGTGGCTATCATGCACTGATCACGTGGCTAATCATACATTCGTCACGTCACTAATCATGCACTGATCACGGGGCGATCTTGCACTGTTTACGTGGCTGATCATGCACTGTTCACGTAGCTATCATGTACTGATCACATGACTGAGCATGAAATGATCACGTGGATATCATACACTGATCACGTGACTGATCATGCACTGATCACGTGGCTGATAATGCACTGATCACGTGGCTGATCATGAACTGATCACGTGGCTATCATGCCCTGATCACGTGGCTGATCATATAATGATCACCTGACTGATCATGCACTGATCACGTGGCTATCAGGCACTGATCACGTGGCTATCATGCACTAATCACGTTGCTGATCATGCACTGGTCAGGTGGCTATCATGCACTGATTATGTGGCTGATTATGCACTGATCACGTAGCTATCATGCACTGATCACATGGCTATCATGCACTGATCCCGTGGCTGATCATGCACTGATCACGTGGCTATCTTACACTGATCTCCTGGCTGATCATACACTGATCATGTGACTGAGCATGCACTGATCATGTAGCTATCATGCATTGATCACGTGGCTATCATGCACTGATAACGTGGCTGATCATACGGTGATCACGTGATTTATCATGCACTAATCATGTGGCTGATCATGCACTAATCACGTTGCTGATCATGCACTGCTCAGGTGGCTATCATGCACTGATTATGTGGCTGATTATGCACTGATCACGTAGCTATCATGCACTGATCACATGGCTATCATGAACTGATCCCGTGGCTGATCATGCACTAATCACGTTGCTGATCATGCACTGCTCAGGTGGCTATCATGCACTGATTATGTGGCTGATTATGCACTGATCACGTAGCTATCATGCACTGATCACATGGCTATCATGCACTGATCCCGTGGCTGATCATGCACTGATCACGTGGCTATCTTACACTGATCTCATGGCTGATCATACACTGATCATGTGGCTGATCATGCACTGATCATGTGGCTGATCATGCACTGATCACGTGACTGATCATGCAGTGATCACGTGGATGATCATACTCTGATCACGTGGCTATCATGCACTGATCACGAGACTGTGCATGCACTGATCACATAACAGATAATCACTTGGCTGATCATAAACTGATCACGTGGCTCTAATGCACTGATCACGTGACTGGGCATGAACTGATCACGTACCTGTTCATGCACTGATTACATGGCTATCATGCACTGCTCACGTGGCTGATCATGCACTGCTCATGTGGCTGATCATGCACTGATCACGTGGCTGATCATGCACTGATCACGTTGCTGATCGTACACTGATCATGTGCCTGATCATGCACTAATCACGTTGCGGATCATGCACTGATCACGTAGCTGATCATACACTGATCACGTGGCTGATCATACTCTGATCACGAAGCTGATCATACACTGATCACGTGACTGCATACACTGATCACTTGACTGTGCCTGCAGTGATCACGTGGATGATCATGCACTGATTAATCATGTACTGGTCACGTGGCTATCATGCACTGATCACTTGATTGTGCCTGCAGTGATCACGTGGATGATCACGCACTTATCACGTGGCTGATCATGCACTAATCACATGGCTGATCATGAACTGATCACGTGACTTAGCATGCAGTGATCTCGTGTCTGCATGGTGCTGATCATGTGACTGATCATGAACTTATCACGTGGCTATCATGCACTGATGATGTGCCTCAGGAAGCAATAACCAAAGAGCTGAGCAGGCATGAATCATGCAATCAGCAGGCAATAATCATTGACCTCAGCTGTGATGAATCATGCTGCTCAGCTGGCAATAATCAACCAGCTGAGCAGGTAGGAATCAGACGGCTCAGCTGGCAATTGTCAAGCAGATGAGCAGGTAGAAATCACGCAGCTCAGCTGGCAATTGTCAAGCAGCTCAGCAGACAGGAATCACGCAGCACAGTAGGCCCTGGTCATGAGACTCAGCAGGCACTTTTAACGTGGCTGATCTTACACTGATCAAGTGACTGATCATGCACTGATTACATGGCTATCATACACTGATCATATGACTGTGCATGCACTGATCATGTGGATAATCATACACTGGTCACGTGACTGATCATGCACTGATCAAGTGGTTGATCATGCACTGATCACGTGGCTATCATGCAATGACCACGTGACTGCGCATGCACTGTTTATGTGGATGATCATACACTGATCACGTGACTGATCACGAACAGATCACGTGACTGATCTTGCACTGATCACGTGGCTATCATGCACTGATCACATGTCTATCATGCGGTGATCCCCTGGCTAATCATGCACTGATCACGTGACTGGTCATGCACTGATCTCGTGGCCGATCATTCACTGATCATGTGACTGATCATGCACTGATCCCGTGGCTGAATATGCAATGATCACAAAGCTCATCATACACTGACCACGGGACTCTGTATGCCCGGATCACGTGACTGATCACGCACTGATTTCGTGGCTATCATGCACTGATCACGTGGCTAATCATACATTCGTCACGTAACTAATCATGCAATGATCACGTGGTGATCTTGCACTGTTTACGTGGCTGATCATGCACTGTTCACGTAGCTATCATGTACTGATCACATGACTGAGCATGAAATGATCACGTGGATATCACACACTGATCACGTGACTGATCATGCACTGATCACGTGGCTGATAATGCACTGATCACGTGGCTGATCATGTACTGATCACGTGGCTATCATGCCCTGATCATTTGGCTGATCATATAATGATCACCTGACTGATCATGCACTGATCACGTGGCTGATAAGGCACTGATCACGTGGCTGATCATGTACTGATCACGTGGCTATCATGCCCTGATCATGTGGTTGATCATATAATGATCACCTGACTGATCATGCACTGATCACGTGGCTATCATGCACTGATCACGTGGATGATCATACACGGATCATGTGGCTATCATGCACTGATCACATGGCTATCAGGCACTGACCACGTGACTGTTCATACACTGATCACTTGGCTATCACGAACTGATCACGTGACTGATCATGCACTTATCACTTGGGTATCATGCACTTATCACGTGGCTAATCATGCACTGATCACGTGGCTATCATGCACTGATCACCGGGCTGATCATGCACTGATCACCTGACTGATCATGAACTTATCACTTGGGTATCATGCACTGATCACGAAACCTATAATGCACTGTTTACTTGGCTATCACGCAATGATCATGTGCCTATAATGCACTGATCACGTGGCTGATCATACAATGATCACTTGACTGATCATGCACATATCACGTGGCTATCATGCAGTGATAACGTGGCTGATCTTCCACTTATCATGTGCCTATCATGCACTGATCACGTGGCTGATCATACAATGATCACTTGACTGGTCATGCACAGATCACGTGGCTATCATGCACTGATCACGTGGCTGATCATACAATGTTCACTTGACTGATCATGCACTGATCACGTGGCTGATCATACAATGATCACTTGACTGATCATGCACAGATCACGTGGCTATCATGCAGCGATCAAGCGGCTGATCCTACATTGATCACGTAACTGATCATGCACTGATCCCGTGGCTGAATATGCAATGATCACAAAGCTCATCATACACTGACCACGGGACTCTGCATGCCCGGATCACGTGACTGATCACACACTGATTTCGTGGCTATCATGCACTGATCACGTGGCTAATCATACATTCGTCACGTCACTAATCATGCAATGATCACGTGGTGATCTTGCACTGTTTACGTGGCTGATCATGCACTGTTCACGTAGCTATCATGTACTGATCACATGACTGAGCATGAAATGATCACGTGGATATCATACACTGATCACGTGACTGATCATGCACTGATCACGTGGCTGATAATGCACTGATCACGTGGCTGATCATGTACTGATCACGTGGCTATCATGCCCTGATCATGTGGCTGATCATATAATGATCACCTGACTGATCATGCACTGATCACGTGGCTATCATGCACTGATCACGTGGATGATCATACATTGAACACGTGACTGTTCATGCACTGATCACCTGGTTATCATGCACTGATCACGTAGCTGATCATGCACTGTTCACGTGACTGATCATGCACTGAAGACGTGACCGATAATGCACTGATCACGTGGCTATCATGCACTGATCATGTGACTGCGCATGCAGTGATCTCGAGGATGATCATACACTGATCACGTGGCTGATCAGGAACTGATCACGTGACTAAGCATACAGTGATCACGTGTCTAAATGTTTCTTGTCATGTTATTAATCATGTGCTGATCACGTGGGTATCATGCACTGATCACATGACTGTGCATGCACTGATCATATAACTGTAGGCAATGATCACATGCCTATCATGCACTGACCACGTGGCTGATCATGCACTGATCATGTGACTGAGTATTCACTGATCACGTAGCTATCATGCATTCATCACTTGGCTATCATGCACTGATCACGTGGCTGATCATACAGTGATCACGTGACTGCACATGCACTGATCATGTGGCTGATCATGCACTAATCACGTTGCTGATCATGCACTGGTCAGGTGCCTATCATGCACTGATTACGTGGCTGATCATGCACTGATCACATGGCAATCATGCGCTGATCACGTGGCTGATCATACACTGGTCACGTGACTGATCATGCACGGATCACGAGCCTGATCATGCACTGATCATGTGTCTGATCATGCACTGATCATGTGACTGATCATGCACTGTTCACGTGGCTGATCATGCACTGATCACGAAGCTGATCATACACTGATCACGTGACTGTGCGTGCACTGATAACGTGGCTGATCATACACTGATCACGTGCCTGATCATGCACTGATCACGTTGCGGATCATGCTCTGAACACGTGGCTGGTCATACACTGATCACTACACTCTATCACGTATGGACTATCATACTCTGATCACGAAGCTATCCCATACACCTGATCACCTTGACTAGAATCTCTCTC
>NW_020192009.1:0-18503 GCF_002263795.3 Bos taurus | reverse complement strand
AAAGAGAGAGATTCAAGCCTCTGAGGCGTTTGGAGAGAGGCCGCGAGATTGGTCTCTAGGCCATGCAGGAGACGAAGGCCCTCATCTCTCGATGACGGGGGAATCTCGGGGTTGTTCTCGAGCGGCGGCCCCAGTGTGCGGTTTCTCACGAGGTACGACGGCGAGGTCAGTGAGCCTCTCGTGGGGCGCCAGGGAAGTCGGGTCTCCATGCGAGTGGCGAGGGGGAGCGCGTCATTGCTCCCGAGCCATGGTAGGGGAATCTGGCCTCGAGACGTGTTGAAGAAGGTCTCTCGAGGTCTTTCCCGGGTTGAGGCAGGAAACCCTGGGTTCCCTCGACTTGTGCAGGTGACCTCAGGGGGCTTCTCATGGTGGCTCTGAGAAGCCAGGGAAACTGGAGGTGGGAGGGGCCTCTCGGGACTCCACTGGGTTTGGTGCATTGGAAGAGGGCCTCATCTCCAGTTGAGGCAGGAACCGCAGGGTACCTCTGATTTCAGACTCCGATCGCAGGGTCCCTGCAGACTGGGGACAGGAGAGTCAGGCCTCGTCTTGGGTTGAGGCATGGAACTCCGCTTGCCTCTCGAGATGTCCCCGGGGAGAGAGGCCGCTTGTCGAGCTGTATTTGGAACCTGGGGTTTTTTCCGAACGATGCACGGAAAAACTGCCCCTTCGTGTTGACTTCATTCACAGGGTGGAGTTCGGAGAGGTGTCCGGGCATCGGGTTCTTATCAAGAGGGGACCGGGAAATCGGGGTCCTACGGAATGTGGAACCACCCACGAGGCCACGTCTGGAATGTCTTCGTGAGACCGGCCTCATCCTGAGGTGCGACCGGAAGGTCGGGAACCCCTTCCAGACAAAGCAGGGGAGTCGACCCTCCTGTCCAGATCAGGAGGGGAGAAAGGGCTCAGAGGAGGGGGTGCCGGAAAACCTCAGTGTTCCTCTCGAGGGAGACCGGGATTTCGGGGAACTTTGTGGGTCGCATCAAGGGTGCCAAGTGCCCTTTCGACCTCCAATTCCTAACGTGGGACTTCTCCTGAGGCGCTGTAGCGGGAAAGGGCTTCATCTTGCGATGACGGGGGAGCCACGTGGTTTTTCTCGAGTTACGGCGGGATTCTCGAGTTACGACGGGGAATTCAGGCTGCCTCTTGTGTTGGCCCAGGCAAGTCCAATCTTCCATTCGAGTTGCGAAGGAAAGCTGGGGATTGCTCTCGAGTGACTGCAGGGCCAATAGACCTCATCTAGGCTTGTGTCCAGAAGCCAATGTTCCTCTCCAGGGGCGACAGGGATCTCGGGGTTGCATTCCAGACGCACCCGGGGAGACAGGCATTCATCTCGAGTGGAAGCAAAGAACCCCGCTCTGCTCTCGAATCGCGACGGGTATCTCTTGGAGCTCACTGGGTGGACTCAAGGGAGTCAAGCCTCCTGAGGCGTTTGGAGAGAGGTCGCGAGATTGGTCTCTAGGCCATGCAGGAGACGAAGGCCCTCATCTCTCGATGACGGGGGAATCTCGGGGTTGTTCTCGAGCGGCGGCCCCAGTGTGCGGTTTCTCACGAGGTACGACGGCGAGGTCAGTGAGCCTCTCGTGGGGCGCCAGGGAAGTCGGGTCTCCATGCGAGTGGCGAGGGGGAGCGCGTCATTGCTCCCGAGCCATGGTAGGGGAATCTGGCCTCGAGACGTGTTGAAGAAGGTCTCTCGAGGTCTTTCCCGGGTTGAGGCAGGAAACCCTGGGTTCCCTCGACTTGTGCAGGTGACCTCAGGGGGCTTCTCATGGTGGCTCTGAGAAGCCAGGGAAACTGGAGGTGGGAGGGGCCTCTCGGGACTCCACTGGGTTTGGTGCATTGGAAGAGGGCCTCATCTCCAGTTGAGGCAGGAACCGCAGGGTACCTCTGATTTCAGACTCCGATCGCAGGGTCCCTGCAGACTGGGGACAGGAGAGTCAGGCCTCGTCTTGGGTTGAGGCATGGAACTCCGCTTGCCTCTCGAGATGTCCCCGGGGAGAGAGGCCGCTTGTCGAGCTGTATTTGGAACCTGGGGTTTTTTCCGAACGATGCACGGAAAAACTGCCCCTTCGTGTTGACTTCATTCACAGGGTGGAGTTCGGAGAGGTGTCCGGGCATCGGGTTCTTATCAAGAGGGGACCGGGAAATCGGGGTCCTACGGAATGTGGAACCACCCACGAGGCCACGTCTGGAATGTCTTCGTGAGACCGGCCTCATCCTGAGGTGCGACCGGAAGGTCGGGAACCCCTTCCAGACAAAGCAGGGGAGTCGACCCTCCTGTCCAGATCAGGAGGGGAGAAAGGGCTCAGAGGAGGGGGTGCCGGAAAACCTCAGTGTTCCTCTCGAGGGAGACCGGGATTTCGGGGAACTTTGTGGGTCGCATCAAGGGTGCCAAGTGCCCTTTCGACCTCCAATTCCTAACGTGGGACTTCTCCTGAGGCGCTGTAGCGGGAAAGGGCTTCATCTTGCGATGACGGGGGAGCCACGTGGTTTTTCTCGAGTTACGGCGGGATTCTCGAGTTACGACGGGGAATTCAGGCTGCCTCTTGTGTTGGCCCAGGCAAGTCCAATCTTCCATTCGAGTTGCGAAGGAAAGCTGGGGATTGCTCTCGAGTGACTGCAGGGCCAATAGACCTCATCTAGGCTTGTGTCCAGAAGCCAATGTTCCTCTCCAGGGGCGACAGGGATCTCGGGGTTGCATTCCAGACGCACCCGGGGAGACAGGCATTCATCTCGAGTGGAAGCAAAGAACCCCGCTCTGCTCTCGAATCGCGACGGGTATCTCTTGGAGCTCACTGGGTGGACTCAAGGGAGTCAAGCCTCCTGAGGCGTTTGGAGAGAGGTCGCGAGATTGGTCTCTAGGCCATGCAGGAGACGAAGGCCCTCATCTCTCGATGACGGGGGAATCTCGGGGTTGTTCTCGAGCGGCGGCCCCAGTGTGCGGTTTCTCACGAGGTACGACGGCGAGGTCAGTGAGCCTCTCGTGGGGCGCCAGGGAAGTCGGGTCTCCATGCGAGTGGCGAGGGGGAGCGCGTCATTGCTCCCGAGCCATGGTAGGGGAATCTGGCCTCGAGACGTGTTGAAGAAGGTCTCTCGAGGTCTTTCCCGGGTTGAGGCAGGAAACCCTGGGTTCCCTCGACTTGTGCAGGTGACCTCAGGGGGCTTCTCATGGTGGCTCTGAGAAGCCAGGGAAACTGGAGGTGGGAGGGGCCTCTCGGGACTCCACTGGGTTTGGTGCATTGGAAGAGGGCCTCATCTCCAGTTGAGGCAGGAACCGCAGGGTACCTCTGATTTCAGACTCCGATCGCAGGGTCCCTGCAGACTGGGGACAGGAGAGTCAGGCCTCGTCTTGGGTTGAGGCATGGAACTCCGCTTGCCTCTCGAGATGTCCCCGGGGAGAGAGGCCGCTTGTCGAGCTGTATTTGGAACCTGGGGTTTTTTCCGAACGATGCACGGAAAAACTGCCCCTTCGTGTTGACTTCATTCACAGGGTGGAGTTCGGAGAGGTGTCCGGGCATCGGGTTCTTATCAAGAGGGGACCGGGAAATCGGGGTCCTACGGAATGTGGAACCACCCACGAGGCCACGTCTGGAATGTCTTCGTGAGACCGGCCTCATCCTGAGGTGCGACCGGAAGGTCGGGAACCCCTTCCAGACAAAGCAGGGGAGTCGACCCTCCTGTCCAGATCAGGAGGGGAGAAAGGGCTCAGAGGAGGGGGTGCCGGAAAACCTCAGTGTTCCTCTCGAGGGAGACCGGGATTTCGGGGAACTTTGTGGGTCGCATCAAGGGTGCCAAGTGCCCTTTCGACCTCCAATTCCTAACGTGGGACTTCTCCTGAGGCGCTGTAGCGGGAAAGGGCTTCATCTTGCGATGACGGGGGAGCCACGTGGTTTTTCTCGAGTTACGGCGGGATTCTCGAGTTACGACGGGGAATTCAGGCTGCCTCTTGTGTTGGCCCAGGCAAGTCCAATCTTCCATTCGAGTTGCGAAGGAAAGCTGGGGATTGCTCTCGAGTGACTGCAGGGCCAATAGACCTCATCTAGGCTTGTGTCCAGAAGCCAATGTTCCTCTCCAGGGGCGACAGGGATCTCGGGGTTGCATTCCAGACGCACCCGGGGAGACAGGCATTCATCTCGAGTGGAAGCAAAGAACCCCGCTCTGCTCTCGAATCGCGACGGGTATCTCTTGGAGCTCACTGGGTGGACTCAAGGGAGTCAAGCCTCCTGAGGCGTTTGGAGAGAGGTCGCGAGATTGGTCTCTAGGCCATGCAGGAGACGAAGGCCCTCATCTCTCGATGACGGGGGAATCTCGGGGTTGTTCTCGAGCGGCGGCCCCAGTGTGCGGTTTCTCACGAGGTACGACGGCGAGGTCAGTGAGCCTCTCGTGGGGCGCCAGGGAAGTCGGGTCTCCATGCGAGTGGCGAGGGGGAGCGCGTCATTGCTCCCGAGCCATGGAGGGGACTTGGCCTCGAGACGTGTTGAAGAAGGTCTCTCGAGGTCTTTCCCGGGTTGAGGCAGGAAACCCTGGGTTCCCTCGACTTGTGCAGGTGACCTCAGGGGGGCTTCTCATGGTGGCTCTGAGAGGCCAGGGAACTGGAGGTGGGAGGGGCCTCTCGGGACTCCACTTGGGTTTTGGTGCATTGGAAGAGGGCCTCATCTCCAGTTGAGGCAGGAACCGCAGGGTACCTCTGATTTCAGACTCCGATCGCAGGGTCCCTCGCAGGACTGGGGACAGGAGAGTCAGGCCTCGTCTTGGGTTGAGGCATGGAAGCTCCGCTTGCCTCTCGAGATGTCCCCGGGGAGAGAGGCCGCTTGTCGAGCTGTCTTTGGAACCTGGGGTTTTTTTCCGAACGATGCACGGAAAAACTGCCCCTTCGTGTTGACTTCATTCACAGGGTGGAGTTCGCGAGAGGTGTCCGGGCATCGGGTTCTTATCAAGAGGGGACGGGAAATCGGGGTCCTACGGAATGTGGAACCACCCACGAGGCCACGTCTGGAATGTCTTCGGCCCGCACTGTCAAACTCGCAGAAGAGAGTCCGCAAGCTTTCCTTATTCGCCTAAAACTCGATATAATGGCAAGATTGGACTTGGGACCTGAGGCCGAGACAACAAGGAGGGGCAGGGCGGAATTTTCCCACCCTCCGCGGTATCGAGAAGCGCGCCGAGTAAAACTTACGAAAGGAAAACCACAGTGCTCCCTCTCCCGCACGGCATCCCGGCACTTCCCTAACGGAATGCTGGAACCACCACCGCCAGGATTTGCAGCCCGCTTGCCGCTTCAGATCTGCTTCAGGACGCTCCGTGAGGACTTGAAGGGTGAGACGGCCCCTTTGGCAACCCTGGTATGCGCCGCACCAGTTCCCCACCGAAAATCGCCCTCTCTCTCTCTCGGAGAGGAACACTGAGGTTTTTTCCTTTTCTCTTTTTTCTTTCCGCACTCATTGCGATGGCCAATGGTCTTCGTGAGAATCAGCCGACGCCACCAAAAGAGAACCCGAGCACCCGCAGTCCCACGTTAGGAATTGGAGGTCGAAAGGGCACTTGGCACCCTTGATGCGACCCACAAAGTTCCCCGAAATCCCGGTCTCCCTCGAGAGGAACACTGAGGTTTTCCGGCACCCCCTCCTCTGAGCCCTTTCTCCCCTCCTGATCTGGACAGGAGGGTCGACTCCCCTGCTTTGTCTGGAAGGGGTTCCCGACCTTCCGGTCGCACCTCAGGATGAGGCCGGTCTCACGAAGACATTCCAGACGTGGCCTCGTGGGTGGTTCCACATTCCGTAGGACCCCGATTTCCCGGTCCCCTCTTGATAAGAACCCGATGCCCGGACACCTCTCCGAACTCCACCCTGTGAATGAAGTCAACACGAAGGGGCAGTTTTTCCGTGCATCGTTCGGAAAAAAACCCCAGGTTCCAAATACAGCTCGACAAGCGGCCTCTCTCCCCGGGGACATCTCGAGAGGCAAGCGGAGTTCCATGCCTCAACCCAAGACGAGGCCTGACTCTCCTGTCCCCAGTCTGCAGGGACCCTGCGATCGGAGTCTGAAATCAGAGGTACCCTGCGGTTCCTGCCTCAACTGGAGATGAGGCCCTCTTCCAATGCACCAAACCCAGTGGAGTCCCGAGAGGCCCCTCCCACCTCCAGTTTCCCTGGCTTCTCAGAGCCACCATGAGAAGCCCCCTGAGGTCACCTGCACAAGTCGAGGGAACCCAGGGTTTCCTGCCTCAACCCGGGAAAGACCTCGAGAGACCTTCTTCAACACGTCTCGAGGCCAGAGTCCCCTCCATGGCTCGGGAGCAATGACGCGCTCCCCCTCGCCACTCGCATGGAGACCCGACTTCCCTGGCGCCCCACGAGAGGCTCACTGACCTCGCCGTCGTACCTCGTGAGAAACCGCACACTGGGGCCGCCGCTCGAGAACAACCCCGAGATTCCCCCGTCATCGAGAGATGAGGGCCTTCGTCTCCTGCATGGCCTAGAGACCAATCTCGCGGCCTCTCTCCAAACGCCTCAGGAGGCTTGACTCCCTTGAGTCCACCCAGTGAGCTCCAAGAGATACCCGTCGCGATTCGAGAGCAGAGCGGGGTTCTTTGCTTCCACTCGAGATGAATGCCTGTCTCCCCGGGTGCGTCTGGAATGCAACCCCGAGATCCCTGTCGCCCCTGGAGAGGAACATTGGCTTCTGGACACAAGCCTAGATGAGGTCTATTGGCCCTGCAGTCACTCGAGAGCAATGCCCAGCTTTCCTTCGCAACTCGAATGGAAGATTGGACTTGCCTGGGCCAACACAAGAGGCATCCTGAATTCCCCGTCGTAACTCGAGAATCCCGCCGTAACTCGAGAAAAACCACGTGGCTCCCCCGTCATCGCAAGATGAAGCCCTTTCCCGCTACAGCGCCTCAGGAGAAGTCCCACGTTAGGAATTGGAGGTCGAAAGGGCACTTGGCACCCTTGATGCGACCCACAAAGTTCCCCGAAATCCCGGTCTCCCTCGAGAGGAACCCTGAGGTTTTCCGGCACCCCCTCCTCTGAGCCCTTTCTCCCCTCCTGATCTGGACAGGAGGGTCGACTCCCCTGCTTTGTCTGGAAGGGGTTCCCGACCTTCCGGTCGCACCTCAGGATGAGGCCGGTCTCACGAAGACATTCCAGACGTGGCCTCGTGGGTGGTTCCACATTCCGTAGGACCCCGATTTCCCGGTCCCCTCTTGATAAGAACCCGATGCCCGGACACCTCTCCGAACTCCACCCTGTGAATGAAGTCAACACGAAGGGGCAGTTTTTCCGTGCATCGTTCGGAAAAAACCCCAGGTTCCAAATACAGCTCGACAAGCGGCCTCTCTCCCCGGGGACATCTCGAGAGGCAAGCGGAGTTCCATGCCTCAACCCAAGACGAGGCCTGACTCTCCTGTCCCCAGTCTGCAGGGACCCTGCGATCGGAGTCTGAAATCAGAGGTACCCTGCGGTTCCTGCCTCAACTGGAGATGAGGCCCTCTTCCAATGCACCAAACCCAGTGGAGTCCCGAGAGGCCCCTCCCACCTCCAGTTTCCCTGGCTTCTCAGAGCCACCATGAGAAGCCCCCTGAGGTCACCTGCACAAGTCGAGGGAACCCAGGGTTTCCTGCCTCAACCCGGGAAAGACCTCGAGAGACCTTCTTCAACACGTCTCGAGGCCAGAGTCCCCTACCATGGCTCGGGAGCAATGACGCGCTCCCCCTCGCCACTCGCATGGAGACCCGACTTCCCTGGCGCCCCACGAGAGGCTCACTGACCTCGCCGTCGTACCTCGTGAGAAACCGCACACTGGGGCCGCCGCTCGAGAACAACCCCGAGATTCCCCCGTCATCGAGAGATGAGGGCCTTCGTCTCCTGCATGGCCTAGAGACCAATCTCGCGACCTCTCTCCAAACGCCTCAGGAGGCTTGACTCCCTTGAGTCCACCCAGTGAGCTCCAAGAGATACCCGTCGCGATTCGAGAGCAGAGCGGGGTTCTTTGCTTCCACTCGAGATGAATGCCTGTCTCCCCGGGTGCGTCTGGAATGCAACCCCGAGATCCCTGTCGCCCCTGGAGAGGAACATTGGCTTCTGGACACAAGCCTAGATGAGGTCTATTGGCCCTGCAGTCACTCGAGAGCAATGCCCAGCTTTCCTTCGCAACTCGAATGGAAGATTGGACTTGCCTGGGCCAACACAAGAGGCATCCTGAATTCCCCGTCGTAACTCGAGAATCCCGCCGTAACTCGAGAAAAACCACGTGGCTCCCCCGTCATCGCAAGATGAAGCCCTTTCCCGCTACAGCGCCTCAGGAGAAGTCCCACGTTAGGAATTGGAGGTCGAAAGGGCACTTGGCACCCTTGATGCGACCCACAAAGTTCCCCGAAATCCCGGTCTCCCTCGAGAGGAACACTGAGGTTTTCCGGCACCCCCTCCTCTGAGCCCTTTCTCCCCTCCTGATCTGGACAGGAGGGTCGACTCCCCTGCTTTGTCTGGAAGGGGTTCCCGACCTTCCGGTCGCACCTCAGGATGAGGCCGGTCTCACGAAGACATTCCAGACGTGGCCTCGTGGGTGGTTCCACATTCCGTAGGACCCCGATTTCCCGGTCCCCTCTTGATAAGAACCCGATGCCCGGACACCTCTCCGAACTCCACCCTGTGAATGAAGTCAACACGAAGGGGCAGTTTTTCCGTGCATCGTTCGGAAAAAAACCCCAGGTTCCAAATACAGCTCGACAAGCGGCCTCTCTCCCCGGGGACATCTCGAGAGGCAAGCGGAGTTCCATGCCTCAACCCAAGACGAGGCCTGACTCTCCTGTCCCCAGTCTGCAGGGACCCTGCGATCGGAGTCTGAAATCAGAGGTACCCTGCGGTTCCTGCCTCAACTGGAGATGAGGCCCTCTTCCAATGCACCAAACCCAGTGGAGTCCCGAGAGGCCCCTCCCACCTCCAGTTTCCCTGGCTTCTCAGAGCCACCATGAGAAGCCCCCTGAGGTCACCTGCACAAGTCGAGGGAACCCAGGGTTTCCTGCCTCAACCCGGGAAAGACCTCGAGAGACCTTCTTCAACACGTCTCGAGGCCAGAGTCCCCTCCCATGGCTCGGGAGCAATGACGCGCTCCCCCTCGCCACTCGCATGGAGACCCGACTTCCCTGGCGCCCCACGAGAGGCTCACTGACCTCGCCGTCGTACCTCGTGAGAAACCGCACACTGGGGCCGCCGCTCGAGAACAACCCCGAGATTCCCCCGTCATCGAGAGATGAGGGCCTTCGTCTCCTGCATGGCCTAGAGACCAATCTCGCGACCTCTCTCCAAACGCCTCAGGAGGCTTGACTCCCTTGAGTCCACCCAGTGAGCTCCAAGAGATACCCGTCGCGATTCGAGAGCAGAGCGGGGTTCTTTGCTTCCACTCGAGATGAATGCCTGTCTCCCCGGGTGCGTCTGGAATGCAACCCCGAGATCCCTGTCGCCCCTGGAGAGGAACATTGGCTTCTGGACACAAGCCTAGATGAGGTCTATTGGCCCTGCAGTCACTCGAGAGCAATGCCCAGCTTTCCTTCGCAACTCGAATGGAAGATTGGACTTGCCTGGGCCAACACAAGAGGCATCCTGAATTCCCCGTCGTAACTCGAGAATCCCGCCGTAACTCGAGAAAAACCACGTGGCTCCCCCGTCATCGCAAGATGAAGCCCTTTCCCGCTACAGCGCCTCAGGAGAAGTCCCACGTTAGGAATTGGAGGTCGAAAGGGCACTTGGCACCCTTGATGCGACCCACAAAGTTCCCCGAAATCCCGGTCTCCCTCGAGAGGAACACTGAGGTTTTCCGGCACCCCCTCCTCTGAGCCCTTTCTCCCCTCCTGATCTGGACAGGAGGGTCGACTCCCCTGCTTTGTCTGGAAGGGGTTCCCGACCTTCCGGTCGCACCTCAGGATGAGGCCGGTCTCACGAAGACATTCCAGACGTGGCCTCGTGGGTGGTTCCACATTCCGTAGGACCCCGATTTCCCGGTCCCCTCTTGATAAGAACCCGATGCCCGGACACCTCTCCGAACTCCACCCTGTGAATGAAGTCAACACGAAGGGGCAGTTTTTCCGTGCATCGTTCGGAAAAAACCCCAGGTTCCAAATACAGCTCGACAAGCGGCCTCTCTCCCCGGGGACATCTCGAGAGGCAAGCGGAGTTCCATGCCTCAACCCAAGACGAGGCCTGACTCTCCTGTCCCCAGTCTGCAGGGACCCTGCGATCGGAGTCTGAAATCAGAGGTACCCTGCGGTTCCTGCCTCAACTGGAGATGAGGCCCTCTTCCAATGCACCAAACCCAGTGGAGTCCCGAGAGGCCCCTCCCACCTCCAGTTTCCCTGGCTTCTCAGAGCCACCATGAGAAGCCCCCTGAGGTCACCTGCACAAGTCGAGGGAACCCAGGGTTTCCTGCCTCAACCCGGGAAAGACCTCGAGAGACCTTCTTCAACACGTCTCGAGGCCAGAGTCCCCTCCCATGGCTCGGGAGCAATGACGCGCTCCCCCTCGCCACTCGCATGGAGACCCGACTTCCCTGGCGCCCCACGAGAGGCTCACTGACCTCGCCGTCGTACCTCGTGAGAAACCGCACACTGGGGCCGCCGCTCGAGAACAACCCCGAGATTCCCCCGTCATCGAGAGATGAGGGCCTTCGTCTCCTGCATGGCCTAGAGACCAATCTCGCGACCTCTCTCCAAACGCCTCAGGAGGCTTGACTCCCTTGAGTCCACCCAGTGAGCTCCAAGAGATACCCGTCGCGATTCGAGAGCAGAGCGGGGTTCTTTGCTTCCACTCGAGATGAATGCCTGTCTCCCCGGGTGCGTCTGGAATGCAACCCCGAGATCCCTGTCGCCCCTGGAGAGGAACATTGGCTTCTGGACACAAGCCTAGATGAGGTCTATTGGCCCTGCAGTCACTCGAGAGCAATGCCCAGCTTTCCTTCGCAACTCGAATGGAAGATTGGACTTGCCTGGGCCAACACAAGAGGCATCCTGAATTCCCCGTCGTAACTCGAGAATCCCGCCGTAACTCGAGAAAAACCACGTGGCTCCCCCGTCATCGCAAGATGAAGCCCTTTCCCGCTACAGCGCCTCAGGAGAAGTCCCACGTTAGGAATTGGAGGTCGAAAGGGCACTTGGCACCCTTGATGCGACCCACAAAGTTCCCCGAAATCCCGGTCTCCCTCGAGAGGAACACTGAGGTTTTCCGGCACCCCCTCCTCTGAGCCCTTTCTCCCCTCCTGATCTGGACAGGAGGGTCGACTCCCCTGCTTTGTCTGGAAGGGGTTCCCGACCTTCCGGTCGCACCTCAGGATGAGGCCGGTCTCACGAAGACATTCCAGACGTGGCCTCGTGGGTGGTTCCACATTCCGTAGGACCCCGATTTCCCGGTCCCCTCTTGATAAGAACCCGATGCCCGGACACCTCTCCGAACTCCACCCTGTGAATGAAGTCAACACGAAGGGGCAGTTTTTCCGTGCATCGTTCGGAAAAAACCCCAGGTTCCAAATACAGCTCGACAAGCGGCCTCTCTCCCCGGGGACATCTCGAGAGGCAAGCGGAGTTCCATGCCTCAACCCAAGACGAGGCCTGACTCTCCTGTCCCCAGTCTGCAGGGACCCTGCGATCGGAGTCTGAAATCAGAGGTACCCTGCGGTTCCTGCCTCAACTGGAGATGAGGCCCTCTTCCAATGCACCAAACCCAGTGGAGTCCCGAGAGGCCCCTCCCACCTCCAGTTTCCCTGGCTTCTCAGAGCCACCATGAGAAGCCCCCTGAGGTCACCTGCACAAGTCGAGGGAACCCAGGGTTTCCTGCCTCAACCCGGGAAAGACCTCGAGAGACCTTCTTCAACACGTCTCGAGGCCAGAGTCCCCTACCATGGCTCGGGAGCAATGACGCGCTCCCCCTCGCCACTCGCATGGAGACCCGACTTCCCTGGCGCCCCACGAGAGGCTCACTGACCTCGCCGTCGTACCTCGTGAGAAACCGCACACTGGGGCCGCCGCTCGAGAACAACCCCGAGATTCCCCCGTCATCGAGAGATGAGGGCCTTCGTCTCCTGCATGGCCTAGAGACCAATCTCGCGACCTCTCTCCAAACGCCTCAGGAGGCTTGACTCCCTTGAGTCCACCCAGTGAGCTCCAAGAGATACCCGTCGCGATTCGAGAGCAGAGCGGGGTTCTTTGCTTCCACTCGAGATGAATGCCTGTCTCCCCGGGTGCGTCTGGAATGCAACCCCGAGATCCCTGTCGCCCCTGGAGAGGAACATTGGCTTCTGGACACAAGCCTAGATGAGGTCTATTGGCCCTGCAGTCACTCGAGAGCAATGCCCCAGCTTTCCTTCGCAACTCGAATGGAAGATTGGACTTGCCTGGGCCAACACAAGAGGCATCCTGAATTCCCCGTCGTAACTCGAGAATCCCGCCGTAACTCGAGAAAAACCACGTGGCTCCCCCGTCATCGCAAGATGAAGCCCTTTCCCGCTACAGCGCCTCAGGAGAAGTCCCACGTTAGGAATTGGAGGTCGAAAGGGCACTTGGCACCCTTGATGCGACCCACAAAGTTCCCCGAAATCCCGGTCTCCCTCGAGAGGAACACTGAGGTTTTCCGGCACCCCCTCCTCTGAGCCCTTTCTCCCCTCCTGATCTGGACAGGAGGGTCGACTCCCCTGCTTTGTCTGGAAGGGGTTCCCGACCTTCCGGTCGCACCTCAGGATGAGGCCGGTCTCACGAAGACATTCCAGACGTGGCCTCGTGGGTGGTTCCACATTCCGTAGGACCCCGATTTCCCGGTCCCCTCTTGATAAGAACCCGATGCCCGGACACCTCTCCGAACTCCACCCTGTGAATGAAGTCAACACGAAGGGGCAGTTTTTCCGTGCATCGTTCGGAAAAAACCCCAGGTTCCAAATACAGCTCGACAAGCGGCCTCTCTCCCCGGGGACATCTCGAGAGGCAAGCGGAGTTCCATGCCTCAACCCAAGACGAGGCCTGACTCTCCTGTCCCCAGTCTGCAGGGACCCTGCGATCGGAGTCTGAAATCAGAGGTACCCTGCGGTTCCTGCCTCAACTGGAGATGAGGCCCTCTTCCAATGCACCAAACCCAGTGGAGTCCCGAGAGGCCCCTCCCACCTCCAGTTTCCCTGGCTTCTCAGAGCCACCATGAGAAGCCCCCTGAGGTCACCTGCACAAGTCGAGGGAACCCAGGGTTTCCTGCCTCAACCCGGGAAAGACCTCGAGAGACCTTCTTCAACACGTCTCGAGGCCAGATTCCCCTACCATGGCTCGGGAGCAATGACGCGCTCCCCCTCGCCACTCGCATGGAGACCCGACTTCCCTGGCGCCCCACGAGAGGCTCACTGACCTCGCCGTCGTACCTCGTGAGAAACCGCACACTGGGGCCGCCGCTCGAGAACAACCCCGAGATTCCCCCGTCATCGAGAGATGAGGGCCTTCGTCTCCTGCATGGCCTAGAGACCAATCTCGCGACCTCTCTCCAAACGCCTCAGGAGGCTTGACTCCCTTGAGTCCACCCAGTGAGCTCCAAGAGATACCCGTCGCGATTCGAGAGCAGAGCGGGGTTCTTTGCTTCCACTCGAGATGAATGCCTGTCTCCCCGGGTGCGTCTGGAATGCAACCCCGAGATCCCTGTCGCCCCTGGAGAGGAACATTGGCTTCTGGACACAAGCCTAGATGAGGTCTATTGGCCCTGCAGTCACTCGAGAGCAATGCCCAGCTTTCCTTCGCAACTCGAATGGAAGATTGGACTTGCCTGGGCCAACACAAGAGGCATCCTGAATTCCCCGTCGTAACTCGAGAATCCCGCCGTAACTCGAGAAAAACCACGTGGCTCCCCCGTCATCGCAAGATGAAGCCCTTTCCCGCTACAGCGCCTCAGGAGAAGTCCCACGTTAGGAATTGGAGGTCGAAAGGGCACTTGGCACCCTTGATGCGACCCACAAAGTTCCCCGAAATCCCGGTCTCCCTCGAGAGGAACACTGAGGTTTTCCGGCACCCCCTCCTCTGAGCCCTTTCTCCCCTCCTGATCTGGACAGGAGGGTCGACTCCCCTGCTTTGTCTGGAAGGGGTTCCCGACCTTCCGGTCGCACCTCAGGATGAGGCCGGTCTCACGAAGACATTCCAGACGTGGCCTCGTGGGTGGTTCCACATTCCGTAGGACCCCGATTTCCCGGTCCCCTCTTGATAAGAACCCGATGCCCGGACACCTCTCCGAACTCCACCCTGTGAATGAAGTCAACACGAAGGGGCAGTTTTTCCGTGCATCGTTCGGAAAAAACCCCAGGTTCCAAATACAGCTCGACAAGCGGCCTCTCTCCCCGGGGACATCTCGAGAGGCAAGCGGAGTTCCATGCCTCAACCCAAGACGAGGCCTGACTCTCCTGTCCCCAGTCTGCAGGGACCCTGCGATCGGAGTCTGAAATCAGAGGTACCCTGCGGTTCCTGCCTCAACTGGAGATGAGGCCCTCTTCCAATGCACCAAACCCAGTGGAGTCCCGAGAGGCCCCTCCCACCTCCAGTTTCCCTGGCTTCTCAGAGCCACCATGAGAAGCCCCCTGAGGTCACCTGCACAAGTCGAGGGAACCCAGGGTTTCCTGCCTCAACCCGGGAAAGACCTCGAGAGACCTTCTTCAACACGTCTCGAGGCCAGATTCCCCTACCATGGCTCGGGAGCAATGACGCGCTCCCCCTCGCCACTCGCATGGAGACCCGACTTCCCTGGCGCCCCACGAGAGGCTCACTGACCTCGCCGTCGTACCTCGTGAGAAACCGCACACTGGGGCCGCCGCTCGAGAACAACCCCGAGATTCCCCCGTCATCGAGAGATGAGGGCCTTCGTCTCCTGCATGGCCTAGAGACCAATCTCGCGACCTCTCTCCAAACGCCTCAGGAGGCTTGACTCCCTTGAGTCCACCCAGTGAGCTCCAAGAGATACCCGTCGCGATTCGAGAGCAGAGCGGGGTTCTTTGCTTCCACTCGAGATGAATGCCTGTCTCCCCGGGTGCGTCTGGAATGCAACCCCGAGATCCCTGTCGCCCCTGGAGAGGAACATTGGCTTCTGGACACAAGCCTAGATGAGGTCTATTGGCCCTGCAGTCACTCGAGAGCAATGCCCAGCTTTCCTTCGCAACTCGAATGGAAGATTGGACTTGCCTGGGCCAACACAAGAGGCATCCTGAATTCCCCGTCGTAACTCGAGAATCCCGCCGTAACTCGAGAAAAACCACGTGGCTCCCCCGTCATCGCAAGATGAAGCCCTTTCCCGCTACAGCGCCTCAGGAGAAGTCCCACGTTAGGAATTGGAGGTCGAAAGGGCACTTGGCACCCTTGATGCGACCCACAAAGTTCCCCGAAATCCCGGTCTCCCTCGAGAGGAACACTGAGGTTTTCCGGCACCCCCTCCTCTGAGCCCTTTCTCCCCTCCTGATCTGGACAGGAGGGTCGACTCCCCTGCTTTGTCTGGAAGGGGTTCCCGACCTTCCGGTCGCACCTCAGGATGAGGCCGGTCTCACGAAGACATTCCAGACGTGGCCTCGTGGGTGGTTCCACATTCCGTAGGACCCCGATTTCCCGGTCCCCTCTTGATAAGAACCCGATGCCCGGACACCTCTCCGAACTCCACCCTGTGAATGAAGTCAACACGAAGGGGCAGTTTTTCCGTGCATCGTTCGGAAAAAAACCCCAGGTTCCAAATACAGCTCGACAAGCGGCCTCTCTCCCCGGGGACATCTCGAGAGGCAAGCGGAGTTCCATGCCTCAACCCAAGACGAGGCCTGACTCTCCTGTCCCCAGTCTGCAGGGACCCTGCGATCGGAGTCTGAAATCAGAGGTACCCTGCGGTTCCTGCCTCAACTGGAGATGAGGCCCTCTTCCAATGCACCAAACCCAGTGGAGTCCCGAGAGGCCCCTCCCACCTCCAGTTTCCCTGGCTTCTCAGAGCCACCATGAGAAGCCCCCTGAGGTCACCTGCACAAGTCGAGGGAACCCAGGGTTTCCTGCCTCAACCCGGGAAAGACCTCGAGAGACCTTCTTCAACACGTCTCGAGGCCAGATTCCCCTACCATGGCTCGGGAGCAATGACGCGCTCCCCCTCGCCACTCGCATGGAGACCCGACTTCCCTGGCGCCCCACGAGAGGCTCACTGACCTCGCCGTCGTACCTCGTGAGAAACCGCACACTGGGGCCGCCGCTCGAGAACAACCCCGAGATTCCCCCGTCATCGAGAGATGAGGGCCTTCGTCTCCTGCATGGCCTAGAGACCAATCTCGCGACCTCTCTCCAAACGCCTCAGGAGGCTTGACTCCCTTGAGTCCACCCAGTGAGCTCCAAGAGATACCCGTCGCGATTCGAGAGCAGAGCGGGGTTCTTTGCTTCCACTCGAGATGAATGCCTGTCTCCCCGGGTGCGTCTGGAATGCAACCCCGAGATCCCTGTCGCCCCTGGAGAGGAACATTGGCTTCTGGACACAAGCCTAGATGAGGTCTATTGGCCCTGCAGTCACTCGAGAGCAATGCCCAGCTTTCCTTCGCAACTCGAATGGAAGATTGGACTTGCCTGGGCCAACACAAGAGGCATCCTGAATTCCCCGTCGTAACTCGAGAATCCCGCCGTAACTCGAGAAAAACCACGTGGCTCCCCCGTCATCGCAAGATGAAGCCCTTTCCCGCTACAGCGCCTCAGGAGAAGTCCCACGTTAGGAATTGGAGGTCGAAAGGGCACTTGGCACCCTTGATGCGACCCACAAAGTTCCCCGAAATCCCGGTCTCCCTCGAGAGGAACACTGAGGTTTTCCGGCACCCCCTCCTCTGAGCCCTTTCTCCCCTCCTGATCTGGACAGGAGGGTCGACTCCCCTGCTTTGTCTGGAAGGGGTTCCCGACCTTCCGGTCGCACCTCAGGATGAGGCCGGTCTCACGAAGACATTCCAGACGTGGCCTCGTGGGTGGTTCCACATTCCGTAGGACCCCGATTTCCCGGTCCCCTCTTGATAAGAACCCGATGCCCGGACACCTCTCCGAACTCCACCCTGTGAATGAAGTCAACACGAAGGGGCAGTTTTTCCGTGCATCGTTCGGAAAAAACCCCAGGTTCCAAATACAGCTCGACAAGCGGCCTCTCTCCCCGGGGACATCTCGAGAGGCAAGCGGAGTTCCATGCCTCAACCCAAGACGAGGCCTGACTCTCCTGTCCCCAGTCTGCAGGGACCCTGCGATCGGAGTCTGAAATCAGAGGTACCCTGCGGTTCCTGCCTCAACTGGAGATGAGGCCCTCTTCCAATGCACCAAACCCAGTGGAGTCCCGAGAGGCCCCTCCCACCTCCAGTTTCCCTGGCTTCTCAGAGCCACCATGAGAAGCCCCCTGAGGTCACCTGCACAAGTCGAGGGAACCCAGGGTTTCCTGCCTCAACCCGGGAAAGACCTCGAGAGACCTTCTTCAACACGTCTCGAGGCCAGATTCCCCTACCATGGCTCGGGAGCAATGACGCGCTCCCCCTCGCCACTCGCATGGAGACCCGACTTCCCTGGCGCCCCACGAGAGGCTCACTGACCTCGCCGTCGTACCTCGTGAGAAACCGCACACTGGGGCCGCCGCTCGAGAACAACCCCGAGATTCCCCCGTCATCGAGAGATGAGGGCCTTCGTCTCCTGCATGGCCTAGAGACCAATCTCGCGACCTCTCTCCAAACGCCTCAGGAGGCTTGACTCCCTTGAGTCCACCCAGTGAGCTCCAAGAGATACCCGTCGCGATTCGAGAGCAGAGCGGGGTTCTTTGCTTCCACTCGAGATGAATGCCTGTCTCCCCGGGTGCGTCTGGAATGCAACCCCGAGATCCCTGTCGCCCCTGGAGAGGAACATTGGCTTCTGGACACAAGCCTAGATGAGGTCTATTGGCCCTGCAGTCACTCGAGAGCAATCCCCAGCTTTCCTTCGCAACTCGAATGGAAGATTGGACTTGCCTGGGCCAACACAAGAGGCATCCTGAATTCCCCGTCGTAACTCGAGAATCCCGCCGTAACTCGAGAAAAACCACGTGGCTCCCCCGTCATCGCAAGATGAAGCCCTTTCCCGCTACAGCGCCTCAGGAGAAGTCCCACGTTAGGAATTGGAGGTCGAAAGGGCACTTGGCACCCTTGATGCGACCCACAAAGTTCCCCGAAATCCCGGTCTCCCTCGAGAGGAACACTGAGGTTTTCCGGCACCCCCTCCTCTGAGCCCTTTCTCCCCTCCTGATCTGGACAGGAGGGTCGACTCCCCTGCTTTGTCTGGAAGGGGTTCCCGACCTTCCGGTCGCACCTCAGGATGAGGCCGGTCTCACGAAGACATTCCAGACGTGGCCTCGTGGGTGGTTCCACATTCCGTAGGACCCCGATTTCCCGGTCCCCTCTTGATAAGAACCCGATGCCCGGACACCTCTCCGAACTCCACCCTGTGAATGAAGTCAACACGAAGGGGCAGTTTTTCCGTGCATCGTTTATCTCTCTCT